>NC_080539.1:331365239-331632739 GCF_028640845.1 Ahaetulla prasina
TAAAACCCAATTTAAAACCCGTAAATTAAAATCTAGCTCAGTCCTGCGCAATTAAATAAGTATGTTTTAAGCTCGCGGCAGAAGGTCCGAAGGTCCGGAAGCTGACAAAGTCCTGGGGGCAGTTCGTTCCAGAGGGTGGGAGCCCCCACAGAGAAGGCCCTTCCCCTGGGCGTCGCCAGACGACATTGCCTCGCTGACGGCACCCTGAGGAGTCCCTCTCTATGAGAGCGCACGGGTCGGTGAGAGGTATTCGGTAGCAGTAGGCGGTCCCGTAGATAACCCGGCCCTATGCCATGGAGCGCTTTAAAGGTGGTCACCAAAACCTTGAAGCGCACCCGGAAGGCCACAGGTAGCCAGTGCAGTCTGCGCAGGATGGGTGTTATGCGGGAGCCATGAGGGGCTCCCTCTATCACAGGTTACATGTACATGTAATCACATGTATTCTTCTAACCTGTGTAAATAATGGTTTTTTTAATCTTAAAATTTGATATTATGGGAAATTTGTCCATCCACTCATACTTTTTAGATGTGACATTCCAAGCACAATTATTTTATAAGCAAGTAAAATTATGTGCAATACATTTTATGTTTGCAAAGTACAAAGATCCTACAACTGTAAAGTGTGCTAAACAAAAAGAATTTCAACTTTTTTTCTAATTGTTTTATGACTCCACAATTTGTATTTGTAGTAGTAGGCTTCTGTTATTTAACTGGAATGCTTTTAAATGGTAGACGATGCAGCAAGATCAATAACAATGTCTTGGTTTCTTCTTATAATTGTGACAGCTTGTTATTTCAAATCAATTATTTTCTTAAAAATGTATTTACTAAGCGATTTTAGAGGCCTCAGGGATGCCTCCTGATGAGGTTCCTACTGTGTAATTTTCCTTTTTCACAGAATTTTGTTGAAGGTCCAGAAAACCTGGTGGTCATCTTATTTTCCCTCTGCATTTTTCTCACTGTTTCTTCTTTTTTAAATAATTATACAAAAAATCCATTAAGACCCAACAGCGATGGACTATTTTTAATTGGTAGCGCTATGAGGTATTGATCCACAAGTGTTCTCATAGGGGATGTACAATGCAATAAAATGGCAATATCTGCACTTTTAACCTATGTTGTTCAATTTTCCTTCCATCCCATTATTTTCCACCACAATCAACAATCCATATCCCCTGAGCCTATTCAGTCCTTACTGAACAACTGATTGAAGTTTTCCCCTTTTTAAAATTTGATTTCTTTTCCTTTTTTTCCCACCCCTACTTATACAAACTTTAGAGCCTTGCAAAATGGCAGTGCATCCTTTTTGAATGTGTATGTTGCAATTTCCATGGTGGTATTCAAAGTTTATTTATTTATTATTTATTTATTTATTTGATTTTTATACCACCCTTCTCCCGAAGGACTCAGGGCGGTGTACAGGCAAAATAAAAACAGACAAGACAATATACAGTATAAAATGCCAGATTAAAAAACTTATTATAATTAGCCTAAAAATTTAAAATGTATAGAAAACTAAAACCCCATTTAAAATTAATAATAAAAATTATAAACTCAATAAAATTTAAGCCAGCCCCGCGCGAATGAAAAGATGTGTCTTCAGTTCGCGGCGAAAGGTCCGAAGGTCAGGTATTTGGCGTGAACCCGGGGGAAGTTCGTTCCAGAGTGTGGGAACCCCCACAGAGAAGGACCTTCCCCTGGGGGCCGCCAGCCGACATTGCTTGGCGGACGGCACCCTGAGAAGTCCCTTTCTGTGAGAGCGTACGGGTCGGTGGGAGGCATGTGGTAACAGCAGCCGGTCCCGTAAGTACCCAGGCCCTAAGCCATGGAGCGCTTTAAAGGTCATAACCAAAACCTTAAAGTGCACCCGAAAGGCCACAGGTAGCCAGTGCAGTCTGCGCAGGAGAGGTGTTATCACGGGAGCCATGAGGGCTCCCTCTATCACCCGCGCAGCTGCATTCTGGACTAACTGAAGCCTTCAAGTGCACCTCAAGGGGAGCCCCATGTAGAGAGCATTACAATAATCCAAGCGAGAGGTAACGAGTGCGTGAGTGACTGTGCACAAGGCATCCCGATCAAGGAAGGGGCACAACTGCCGAACCAGGCGGACCTGGTGGAAGGCCCCCCTGGAGACGGCCTCAAATGGTCTTCAAACGACAGCCGCTCATCCAGGAGGACACCTAAGTTGCGCACCCTATCCTTTGGGGCCAATAACTCGCCCCCAAAAGTTCTCAGTTAAGAATTGTATTTTTTGGGTGGGGTGGGAGATACCTAACTAATTCCCTGTTTTACTGGGGAGGATACATAAGAGACTTTAGTCGCTGTATCAATGGGCACTTCTTCCCTAAAGTAAATACACTTTCTTCCCCTTTAATCTCTGGAGAACAAGGGCTGTGTAAACCAACTGAAGCAAGGGTGGTTATAAGAGGAATAAAATTTTATTTTTAGATGCCAGATGAGAATTTTTCAGTTGTCCCTAGAGCTGTTCTTTCCTCCACCATATCAATAAAGTAAAATGCAATAGAAGCAAGGCTGGAACTCAGAGCAGTTCATAGTTTGGGGGAGAACACTAGTTGTGTATTTTGGTATTGTTTGCAGGGGGAAATCAATAGCCACAATTTGCCCAGTTCTCTTTGATTTCTCAATAGTGTTTTGATACCTTCAATGATGGTATCCTTCTAGACCAGGGATGCCAAATTTGCAGCGCATGGTCTGGATGTGTCACGCACTGGCCAAACCCACCCCAGTTTAATGAAGGGGGAAAAGTTGTGATATGTCACATGATGACAACGTGATGCCATGAGTTTGACACCCCTGTTCTAGACCAAGTGTGGGGTTTGGAAAGTGAGGACCGTCTCTATGGTTCAAGTCAGTATTGATAGGATGGGAAGGTGGAGATTATGGGAGGATTGTGGGCTTACTCTTCTCATCCTTTATTTTATTTATTTATTCATCCTTTATGTTTAACATCTGCATGAAGTCTCCTGTTGATTTTGGTGCTGGTTTCGTCATTATGCTGATGATATCCAGGGGTGGGATTCTACCGGTTCGAACTGATTCAGGTGAACCTGTAGCTCTGACGATCAGAGGCCCCTCCCTGCACTATCCTCCTACTTTTATCTCCTGAGCTGATTCGCGTGGCAGAGCAGTGCGAAGCACGCAATCACCGAACCGGTTGTTAAACCGGGAGGATCCCATCACTGATGATACCCAACCTTATACTGTATCTCAGCCTCAGGGCACCTTAGCAATGCTGTTAATCTCTCATCCCAAAGTCTAGAAGCTTTGTGAGTTCATATGGGAAGAATAGATTCAGGCTTAATCCTGACAAGACTGATTAGCTCTGGATTTTTGGATCCCTCAACTTTGGGAACTTTCCATCTTTTGTCTTGGATGGAGTTGCACTTCTTCAGTTGAGACAGGTGCACAATCTGGGGAAGTTTTCTTCGATTCATAGCTCTATGCATAGAGCAGGTAACAGTTGCAAGCAAGTTCTTTGCACGGATTCATCTAAAGTCCTTGCTGTACCCATTCCTGGATCAAGAGGCTCTCCAGGTGGTCATTTATGTCCTCAGTCACTTCACAGCTTTCTCCTGCTTGAGCCAAATTGAGTTAATTCATTGCTGTCATTAAATATTTCAAGCAGTTGCTATTGCTTGAAAAATGGGAAGAAAAAAGCAAAACAGATTGGAGAGGCTTATTCTCTGATTTGCCATGTGCTGTTCCATCCACAAAATGAACTTTGATTTTGACTGCACTCATTAAAAACATTTTACTCAGAAGTAAGGCAAGGATCCACTCCCTGTAAGTATTTTAAGAGCTGTATCACACAAGGAGCCTGTTCAGCACTGACTGCTGCCACAGCAGGGAAGTTGATTAACACCGAATGGTGAATGACTTCCTAAGAATTCATTCATTACAGGCTTAGTATAGCTTTGGAAGCTATCTTCTCCTTTGAGTAAATTGGTACTTAAAACCTGGGGTTAGCAGAGGATGAACGCAGGTGGTACTTACCTATTATTAAGGGCTGGAAAAGAAAAGGATGGTTGTTTTGGAAATAATAAACTGATTATTCTACAGGGACATTCCATGTTAGTCTTTTGTGGCAAAAACAACCAAGAGCCTTGTGTGGCTTCTTAGATAGCAAGTAAATATCATATACTGTGTCAGCTCCAAGCCTACTTTGTTAGTTGCGTGAAGAGCTTTTCTGAGCACAAATGAAAACAATGAGGGAAACATAACAATTGGTAATCATTTTTCTTATCTCCATACTCTGTGAGCTTCAGCAAATCAGTTTATCAAAAACCCATCTGGATAAAAATACATTTATAGATTTGCAGAAGGCAAAAACGGTGAACTGTTTTTGGTAAAACGGTTCTGCTAACCCTGGGGCTGCCACCAAGAGGGTCCTATTCTAACATCCTAATGTTTCTTAGATGTGCTTCTTAGGATGAGAAAATCATGGCACGTTGTGCAGTTGAGTTAATTAATTGATCCTGTTAACAAAATCCCAAAGGTGAAGAATCTAAGTGAAAGAAGCTTCTTGGATGAGAAGTGAAACATCTTCAAAGAAAAACCAGAAAGTCCAGTTGCCTCTTGAAAAAGCACCTTTGAGACAACCATGACTGGATGACTGAGAATCTCCATAGACACCTATTAACAAGAGGAAGGAAGAATTGGTTGCCAGAAGTTTAGTGAACATCAATATACCCAACCTACAATATATCGTATCTCTTTGTCATTAAGGTCAAGTCTCCTTTGACTGTGTTGGAAGAAATGTCCATCTGGGTTCAGTTCTAAGTGGGAAGAAAGACACTGGAAACATGGAGACTGCTTGGAAAGATGGTTTAATGGTGAAGTAGAACCATGAAGCACATGTGATTTTAGGTAGATGAACACATGTAGTGGAGAGTGAGATATATTTATACCTTCTCTTGGGCCTTGCAAGAAATATATCCTATTGGTTGTCAGACTCCCAGGTGCTATTTGGGGCTCCAGCTAACCTTGTAGGATGTCTGTGTAATGTATCTTTAAGAGATTTGGAGGGAAATTAGAGCGGGAAATAGCACGTTGCTGATTGGCCGTTGCCTCCGACTGAACTGTATATAAAGAGGGGTTTTTCTGTTGTTCGCTGCTGGGTTCACTATAAACTAAAGAGCTGTTGTCACTCATCTGGTCTCCTGCCTCGTTATTGCCCGAATCTAACACTGGCGACGAGGGTGGGATCTCGAGGCAAAAGAGCGCCAGGAAAGAGCTGAACTAACCAGGAATACGCGAACCCAGCAAAATAAGGGCGGATAGCAGCGATGTCCAGCTACACACCGCCAGCGCCATTCGACCCAGCCAAAGAAAAATGGGGGTCATACATGGCTCGTTTCGAGTGTTTCCTCGAAGCAAACGAACTCCAGGGGGTCTCCGACAACAGGAAGAGAGCGTACTTTCTAAGCCACTGCGGTTCGGAAGTTTTCGACACCGCAGAGTCGCTTTCGGAACCAACGCCGGTACAGTCGGTACCGTGGCAAACCCTGCAGACCGCCCTTCGGGCTCACTACGCACCGACGCCCTCAAAATTTGTTCAAAGATTCGAATTGCGGCAATGGATGCAACGAGAGGGCGAATCGATTCGCGTGTACATGGCAGCGCTGAGAAAAGCCGCCAACCATTGCGAATATCGAGACTTGGAAGACGAATTACTCGACCAACTCATTTGCGGGGTCAGAGACATCCGATTGCGACGGCGGCTGCTGTCCAGAAGCAACCTAACACTGGCAGTCGCCTTGGACGAGGCCAGGGCTCATGAGATGTCCACCCAAGCGGCAGAAACCCTGCAAACGCTGATCGCGCCGGGGACTGGGGCGAAAACAACCCCGGTCCACAATGAGGAAGTCCAGGCCGAGGAGGAAGGCGAGGAAGAGGAAGAAGTCTTCCACACCGGGAGGCCAGAGAAAGAAGACCGGGGCGAATGCGCGAGTTGCGGGGGACAACACAAACGACAAGACTGCAAATTTAAGGATGCGACATGTCGGCGGTGCGAAAGGAAGGGGCACATAGTGCAGGCCTGTCGAGCGCCCCAACCTTCCCGCCAAAAATTCAAACCGACCAATCAGAGCGCGGGAACAACGAAGAGGCCCGTGATTGGTCGATTCAAAAAGGCGAAACTTAATCAGACTGCCGTGAGAGTAGGCCAAGCAGCCACGCCTTGAAAAAGATTTTACTAAACGCACATTGAAGGGGTGCCGTGCGAATGGAAGTGGACACGGTTCATCGATCACGATCATGTCCTGGGACACTCTCGTGAAAGCGTTTGCCAGCCATCGCGGCGCAAGCTGCAACCACAGAAACTAAGGGTACAAGATTACCAAGGAAATCGCATCCCGTCCGAGGGTAACGTCCGTCCAAGTCAAGTATGGACAGCACAACAAGACCCTGCCCATCACCGTGGTCGACGGAACCTTGCCGAGCTTGTTGGGACTGGACTGGTTCCGGCATTGGGCATGGGAGTGACCGAGTCTTCAAACGACGTCGACCTAAAAGGCGAACTAATGAAGGAGTTCGGGACGTCTTCAAAGACTGTTTGGGGCAAGTACGAGGGACCCCAATCTCCTTTAACCTTGACCCACAGGTTGCCCCTATCCGGTTAAAGGCTAGGAGGGTTCCGTTCGCCCTAAAGCCCAAAATTGACCGGGAGCTGGACAAACTAGTAAGCCAGGGAATACTAGTGCCAGTTGACCATGCAAAGTGGGAGACACCCATAGTCACCCCGATCAAACCGGACGGGTCGGTCCAGATTTGTGCTGACTACAAGGCAACGCTTAATAAAGCGTTGCAGAAGAGTGCCTACCCCGTCCCAGTAGTACAACACTTACTGCACTCTTTGGGGCAAGGCCAGGTCTTCGCCAAGCTAGATTTGGCCCAAGCCTATCAGCAGTTATCTGTAGATAGCAACACGGCCAAAGCACAAACGATCGTAACGCACAGGGGTGCTTTTAAATGCACCCAGTTACAGTTTGGGGTTAGTGTGGCTCCAGGGTTATTTCAGAACCTAATGGAGCGGCTATTGCAGGGACTCCCGGGTGGTACCATACTTTGATGACGTACTGGTATCCGCCGACAATCTAGAAGACTTAGGGTACGGCTGAGAAAAGTTTTGGGCATTTTCCGTCCGCCGGTCTCAAAGTCAAACTGAATAAATGCCAGATCGGGTAGGATCCGTGGAATTCCTGGGCTATCGGATAGACAAGGAAGGAATCCACCCACTGAGAGCAAGGTTAGGGCAATCAGGAAGGCCCCAGCTCCCCAAAACAAAACGGAGTTACAGGCGTTCTTAGGTCTGGTCAACTTTACGTGGTATTTTTAAAAATAAGGCGACCATAGCCGAACCGCTACACAAATTACTAACGAAGACAGCTGTGTGGTCTTGGGGAAAGGCGGAAGCTAGGGCATTGAAGCAGTAAAAACCTTCTGTCTAGCGATAGCCTACTGATTCAATACAATGGCACGCTGCCATTGGTGTTAGTTGTGATGCATCTCCCTACGGGTGGGGCTGTGCTCAGCCACGGTTGCCAAATGGCACAGAAGCCCCTATAGCATTTTACTCCCGAACAATGTCATCGGCTGAAAGAAACTATAGTCAGCTAGATAGAGAAGCCTTGGCCATAGTTTCCGGGGTAAAGAAGTTCCATGAATACGTATTTGGCCGTGATTTCGAAATCGTCACAGACCATAGACCCCTACTAGGCCTGTTGGCAGGCGACCGCCCAACGCCCGTGGCACTTTCACCTAGACTGACCCGATGGACTATCTTTCTGGCTGCGTATTCCTACAAATTGTTGCATCGGCCAGGAAAAGAGTTAGGGCATGCAGACGCTTTGAGCAGATGCCCACTACCAGAGACTATCGAAGACCCCACTCCGGGCACACCCGTCCTGCTAATTGACTCTTTGGACTCGGGTCCAGTCACTTCCAAGGAGGTGGCTCGGGCTTCTTACAAGGACATTACAATAAGAACTGTAATTGGTTGGGTGCAAGAGGATGGCCCGCTGCGGGCGGCGGTTTAAGGAATATGTAAAGAAACGCGGGGAGTTGTCGGCTCAAGGAGGGTGTCTGCTCTGGGGGGATAGAGTGGTGATCCCGGAGAAATTGCGGAAAAAAGTTTTGGAACTCCTGCACGAGGGCCACCCTGGGATCGTGAGAATGAAGGGTTTAGCAAGGAGCTATGTGTGGTGGCCCTTGATGGACACGGAGATTAGTGACAGGGTAGGAAAATGCCAAGCCTGCCAGGAGTCCAGACCACTACCACCAACGGCCCCAACTCGGGAGTGGGAGAGACCCCAGGGCCCATGGTCTAGGATCCACATCGATTTTGCCGGCCCCTTCCATGGGCAAACATTCCTAGTGGTAGTCGATGCCTATTCCAAATGGCTGGAAATCATTCTTATGAGATCCATGACAGCCGAGGCCGTAATCTCAGTCCTGCGGCGCCTATTTGTAACCCACGGGTTACCCGACACCCTAGTTTCCGACAACGGCCCTCAATTCACAGCGACCCTGTTTGAGGGGTACTTGGCAGAAGAGGGCATCCGGCATGTCCTCTCGGCGCCGTTCCACCCTGCGACGAACGGCCTTGCAGAACGTTTCGTACGGAGTGCAAAGGAAGCATTGTCCAGAATCAGGCCAGGCGATTGGCAATTAAAAATTGACACCTTCCTAGCAGTACAACACAGAACCCCCTGTGTAGCAACTGGCCGCAGCCCAGCAGAGCTACTGATGGGCAGGAAGCTTAGGTGCCCATTAGACCGGTTAAACCCAAACTACACCCCAGACGGGTACAAAGGGACAAACGGTAAAACAAGAGAAATGACAGTGGGAAGTCCAGTATGGGCACACAATTACGGAGAAGGCCCAAATTGGGTAAAGGGGACAATCCTTGAAACAACCGGACCCAAATCGTATCGGGTAGAGATAGAGGATGGCCGGGTTTGGAAGCGCCACATAGACCAATTAAGAAAAAGAACAACCAAAAGTCCAGAAACAGGCCCTGACTATCCAATGTTTGAATCCACAGCTGACTCAAACCCGGGGCAAACGCGGGACTTATCTGAGTTCGATGAGGTCCAGCGACACCAACCGGTCCCTCCTGAAGGAAGCAGGGACGATTCTGCAAATAATCCAGGGCCGGATGGCCTAGAGGAGGAGCTGAGAGGAACAAACAGTCCCTCCGGCCAGCTCGACTCACTCCCAGAGAATGAATTGCGCAGGTCCGAAAGAGTTAGGAGACGCCCAGTCTACTTGCATGACTACGTAGAGAAATAAAATGCTAATTTCATGTAAATAGGGGTAAAATGTTTTCTGGGAGGGAAGGAGTGTAATGTATCTTTAAGAGATTTGGAGGGAAATTAGAGCGGGAAATAGCACGTTGCTGATTGGCCGTTGCCTCCGACTGAACTGTATATAAAGAGGGGTTTTTCTGTTGTTCGCTGCTGGGTTCACTATAAACTAAAGAGCTGTTGTCACTCATCTGGTCTCCTGCCTCGTTATTGCCCGAATCTAACAGTCTGTGTCCCAGTTAAACATAAATGATGAGGTTGAATCTTGCTGGGTGATGAGGTAATGAAGAGGGTTGTGTTCTGAAAGGGTATTGGGCAATCCCTATTATGGTTTAATGGCTTTGTCCTGGTTTGTATCTTGAGTGAGGACTAATCCTATCACCCTGGAGTTGAAGGGCTTTTGTCTTGTAGATAGGATGGCCCAGTCTTTCTGGGGCTATTAACAAAGGTGGGGGCTGCTTTTCAAGAGCATATTTCTCCTTTTCTCATCCTGGGAAGTATAATATACTTTTTAATATTTCCTAGAATATTTCTTTCTTCTAGGAGAGGGGTGGGTGCTAACTTTTTACAAGTGTAACTCATTTCCTGGAGTTTCCTGGATGCATCTATGTACTTTACTTGGTAAGAAGGTGGAAGAGGGTTGTACTTTTTTCCAGGTTGCTTTTTCAACTTCCAAAGGTAGCCGATAACCCTGGACTTTTTTAGAGATCTGCCATCAAGGTACTAATCAAGTTCAATCTTCTAGGTCTGGGGTCTCCAAATTTGGCAACTTTAAGACTTGTGGACTTCAAATCGCAGAATTCCTCAGCCAGTTTTTTCTAGGAGTTGAAGTCCACAAGTCTTAAAGTTGCCAAGTTTGGAGACCCCTGCTCTAGGTTTTGGAGATTAGCCAGTGAATGCTAACCCCTGGTTGTGTATACTTTCACTATGCTTCATTTAATCTGGCCAGTGTCTTTCAATTGTATCACTAGATTTGAGGAAGTTCAGGTGGGCTGGAAAAGAAATATTTTATGTAATATTAATAATTCCAAAAAGTATACATGGTCGCATCTTTAATCAATACTGTCAGTTTTGCCTCCTGTTTCATTTAGGCAACAGTTTAGTCTTACTTATGCAAAAAGAGAAAAATCTAGAATTTAGGCAAATATAATAGATATGGGCAAGAACTTGCACAAAGACAAGGTATCTTGGACTGTCAACATTTGGAATCAAAGAAAAACTAATGGCATTCCTCTTTTGTGCTCTTCCTGGGTCGGTCCTGTTTGCACACAAATCTTTCATTCATTACTTCTGCCTTCTGCCGGCCTCTATCTCCCATCGTCCGGTGCGTTCCCACAGGGAGGGACTCCTCAGGGTGCCGTCAGCCAAACAGTGTCGACTGGCGGCCCCCAGGGGGAGGGCCTTCTCTGTGGGGGCTCCGACCTTGTGGAACGAACTTCCCCTCGGACTTCGACAACTACCTGACCTTAGGACCTTTCGCCGCGAACTTAAAACTTATTTATTTCGTATAGCTGAACTAGCTTGATTTTTATCTTTAAATTTTAATTGAATTTGATGGGTTTTTAAAGTTTTGTAATTTTATGGGGGTGTATGTTATTTTAATATTTGGGCAAATTTAAATCAGTTTTTTAAGGGATTTTTTAACTATTGTGTGTATCTGTATTTTATCTGCCTGTTCACCGCCCTGAGTCCTTCGGGAGAAGGGCGGTATACAAATTAAAATATTCATTCATTCATTCAAAAAAGCCAGATCACAGATTCTTTATGTGTAACCATTTTTTTATTGGTTATAATAAACAAATGGCTGATTGATTGCATTGCTCCTGGCTTAATCGACTCTGCAATTTACAACTGCATATATTAAGATGTCAAAAAATCAATTCCACGTTAAAAAAATATTTTGAAAAAGCATCTCTTTAGCTTTTGTGTATACCCTGAGATGTACATATAATGTATCAGACAATCATTATCCCCTTAGGGATTTCTGGCCATTGTGGATAGATCATCTGATGATGAGGTACAGATATCACATGCTGGGAGTAGCTGTAAAACAGCAGATTGGATGAAGAGATGCCTTGTTAGACTAACAAAATTTGGGAATTTAGTGTCTGGGCAAGCTGCCTTGAGTAGTCAGGGCATATTAGAGCAGTGTGATTATACTTCCTAAGAACATCAATCAAAATAATCATTGCTGACCACTGAAAGAAGCTGAAAGAAGTGTCAGTCAAATGGACAGATTCCCCTGCCTTTCGCAAAGTGGTTGATATTCCATTACCAGAACTTGCTTAAGCAACACACATCCTTAATAGGAGGAGGAGGAGGAATGTTGTATATGTTTGCTGCCTTGAATTATTTGTAAAAAAAATAATTAAGATGGGATGTATATTCTGCAGACAGCAGAAGGATTAAAGCTCCTTGGTAACTAATATTTGAACTTCTGAAAATGCATGATTAAAAGCTTAACACTTACGCAATTATTACGATAAGCTGAAATTACCACTCATAGTATAATTTTAAATGCCTGAACTTTGAAATAATTCTGATTGTGTCCAGTGAGGCTCTCTTTCCAACACAGCTTTCCTTAATAAGTAGCCAAAACCTTCAGAATCAGGAGATTCAGCAGTTGCCTGAAAGTTTAATTGCAGGCTTAAACTCTCTACAAGGATCTGAATTACTAATGTTCAAGGGAAATTGGTGGCAGTTAAGAAAGGCATTCAAGTGGGCTGGACTTAGATCTCTTGTGGGTGCTCAGAGACTCAGGACTGATGAAGCATTTGTCCTCTCAGGCTCAGTCTGGTCATCTCCTACAATCGCTTAATGACTGCAACCAGGAGTGCCAGGATTGCAGTCATTACAAGATATCTTGCATAAGACTGCTTTGCTCAACAACCAAAATTCTAGTCCCAGTTCCATAATTGGGACAAGCAACTTGGTTCCTAAGTGATACAGTCACTAAATGGAAAAACTATGCTTACAATTTTATTTCAATTTCCCTTTCCCCCCACTCTCCAATCCTTTACTCCAGTGTTGAGATAATTAGCCAGAAGGGAATTAATGTTTGTATTTAAATTCCTTGGAGAAGAAGGAATTACAAGAGAGTAAGCAGGCACACAATGGGAAATACATATTGGAAAGAATGAGGCGGTACTGGCATCCCCAAGTTATGCTACGCAATCAGCTGGTGCATTTCCCCTTATGTGCCTTCTTACTCTCCTGCTTACTCTCTAGCACAGGGATGTCAAACTGGATCTGGCCTGCAGGGTACTTAGATCTGGCCCATGGGGCCACCCTGGAAACAACAAAGGACCAGCCCGTAGTGCTTCTGCCAACAAAAATGGGCTCCTGAGCTCCGTTTTTGGCTGCCATGGCCTCCTGCAACCCTCTGCCAGTGAAAACGGGCTTGCGGCCCTCCCAAGCTCTGTTTTCACTGGCAGAGGGTTGCAGGAGGCCGTGGCAGCCCAAAACAGAGCTCAGGAGCCCATTTTCGCTGGCAGAGTGCTCGGGCCGCCACAGGCGTTCCCGACACAAGTGATGTCAAGCTGGCCATGCCCTCCCTGCCCCCCCGAGGTCAAACACAACCCTGATGCGACCTCAATGAAATTGACTTTGACACCCCTGGTCTAGCACATTCCTTTCAGTATATATTCTCCATTGTGTGCCATCTTAGTTTCTTGTAATCTCTTCCTATCCAATCTCTTCATTCTGCCAGGAAGGAAAAAAAAAGAATAAAACAGGTCTGGCATAGGACCGTACATTCTAAGTGACTGAAAAGGCATGCATATAACTAAGAGAGATGCTGAAGGTCATGAATGTGTGCCTTGTTTACAATGTTGTGTTTTTAGCACCATCATAACTACATAAAATCACTGCACAAAGCAGTGGGTAAGTAAAGTCTACCTGTATAATGTAAATTTTGGAATAGAAAATTCCAAATTGACTTTCATGGCTTAACCATAGAGCTTCATTGTTCATGTAATTTAAGCAAAAGATTAGAATTCTATAATCATTCTATAATTTAGAAATAACCTGGTCACCTTAATTCAGTCCATTATTCAATGCAAAATCCATATGAGCATCACTGACAGATGACTATAGTATACAGCCTTTGTTTGAAAACTTCTCAGAAAGAAAAAATCACTGCTTATGTGGCAGCCTGTAACACTGGTTGTGTAGTCAGAAAATTTCTACTGATATCTAATTTTTATCTCTTAGCAAGAATTGCCTAACTACACTGTTGGAAGAAATTGAGATTAAATGCATATTTCTTCTTAGCTATATCCCCAGTATTTAGAACTCAGCAAGACTCATTGGCAACAAAAATTAGAATACCAAATACAAGCGGGGCATATACAACTTTGTAGATGACCCTCACTCTGTCAAGGACCTTGGAGTACTTACCTCAAATGATCTAAGTGCCAGAGCTCACTGTAACAGCATTGCCAAAAAGGCATTAAGAGTTGTTAACCTAATCTTGCAAAGCTTCTTCTCCGGTAACATTGTACTGCAAACTAGGGCATACAAAACCTTTGCTAGACCAATTCTCAAATACAGTTCATCTTCCTGGAATCTGCATTGTATATTGGACATTAATTGAGCAAGTCCAGAGGTATTTCACAAGAAGAGTACTCTACTCCTCTGCTCACAACAGAATACCTTATGCCACCAGGTTTGAAATTTTGGGCTTGTACAACTTAGAACTATGCCGCCTAGGGTCTGCCCTAACTGTTGTGCACAAAATTATCTGCTACAACATCCTACCTATCAATGACTACTTCAGCTTCAACCACAATAATACACAAGCAAACAATAGATACAAACTCAAGGTGAGCTGCTCCAAACTCATTTGCAGAAAATACGACTTCAGCAACAGAGTGGTCAATGCCTGGAATGCACTACCTGACTCTGTTGTTACGTTCTCAAAGCCCCATAACTTTAACCCTAAACTCTCTACTGTTTGACCTCATACCATTTCTAAGAGGTCTGTAAGGGAGCGTGCATAAGCATACCAGCGTGCCTACCATCCCTGCCCTACTGTCCCCATTAATTCGTACCCATTTCCTGTGTTCATATCCATGTTTATACTTATATCTGTTATCTCGTACGTGTTTGACTAAATTAATTAATTAATTAATTAATTAATTAATTTCAGCCATGGTATTGAGCTAAAAAGTTTTTCTTTAAGAAGACCATTTGATTGCAAAACACTGTGGATTGTTGAGATATGTGTTTGCCAGCATTTAAATTCAGCAGTTTTTCTTCAGACAAAGGTAAAAAGAAGACTGGTTATTTTTTGATAATAACATTTCCCCTTTCTTCTTATCATGATTTTGAAGGCATCGTTGTTAATACTGTTATGAACATTTAACGTTTTTCTTCTGTTCATTCATATAAAACAGAAATGATGACAACAGTGATATTAAGACAGTATACAAATGGGTTGCATAAATAAATTATAAAGCTGTTTGCAAATTTATATGAGAGAAAAACATTTCCTCTCAAATTAAATTTACCCTAAATTTAAGATATCCTAGTAGTTCCTCGTTGAGGCCTAAAAAGGAGGGTGAAAAGGGAGGGAGGTTAAATGTAAGAATTGAGTTTTCTTCTTAGTAGTGGCCCTAAATGAACTCTGTTAATATTCATACAGGTGAAAAGCTGCCATTAATCCAATAATATTTGATGGGAGCAAAGCAAAATCTGCTCTCCGTCAATCATACTGAGAAAAGTAAAGAGGAAAGGCAGATCAAATTCACTGAATAACCATTGTAGCTTTTTATAATAAATAGCTTTTATCAGTTATTTAGACGTCCCTCTGCCATAATAAGAAATGTTATAACAAAATTAATTTCATGATGTATCATTTCAAGATTTCAGAAGGGCTGGCCAGTTAAGGACTAGAAAGACCACAGAGCATTTTGTTGGCTGGATCCTCTGGTACCAATTATAACAATGCCTCACAATAGCAGGTCACTTAGAAATGAGTGGCACTGGATTCAAGGAGACAAAAACTACACAGGGATCTGCTGTGAGGGATTTAAAGGAGCTGTTTGATTGAATAACATGAGTTTTATGTAATGTGGAACAATTCTGACTGTTTTGAAAAATTGACAACACCCACTGAAGATTACTGCACGTCAACAGCTGCTTTATAGATTATCCCCCTCAGCTTTTCAGGAACAAGCATTCATTCTGTGAAAATACATGGCATCTCTTGAACATTATGGTGCCATCAGCAGTTTCTCAACCTGTTTTACAGTTTCCTTCAATCTCTTTCCAGCTGTGCTCAAAACGTGTGTGTTTAGTAGCTTTGAAGCGGAAAAATTGGTTATGGTCAAGAACTAACACATTTTCTCCTGGGCCCAAGAAAGTTCACAGAAGAGAGATTTTTTGTGGATGGGTGGGTGGGTGCGTAGGTGGAGAGCCATTTGTTTTAAGTGTTTCCTTCAATTGTTCATGTTATTTCAGCGTGATGAAGCCTAGGAATTTGATTTATTTTGTTTATTTTAAATGAAAGATGATTTATATACCATTTCAGACAAATGATTATCCAATCTCTTCTTAAAAACTTCCAGTATTGGAGCACCAATGAGATTCTAAAGTTCCCTAAATTTTACAGTTTTCTGTATTTAGTGGCAGCATATATGGCTAAATCAAATTGACTTCTATCATATGTGGAACATGAGGCAGCTGACTTCTGGGGAAGAAATGGAAAACTTAAGATGTCTCTTCTAAAAGCAGAGCTTATGATCACAACAAAACAAAGAGCTGGTGGGTAGACCAGTTCTTCATAATTCCTCTCTGGACAAAAAGAGGACTTGAGATCACCCACAAATGTTTCAGACAGTTGGTCCTTACAAGGAGAGTGCAAGACCGCAGTCTCTAGTGGAGTTCTGGGAGATGACAAACAGCCATTTTGCTGAAACTATATTTGATGCCATCAAAAAGGACATTGGGTCCTCATATTTCCTTTTCTAGTCACTTTTGGAAATCGCTTGTTAACTGCTTTTCAGCTTTTAAGAACCTTTGGATCTTCAGATTTTACAAGACTGAGTTGAGTGAGTTTCCTTCAATCCTTACCAAAAGAAGATTTAAATACAGGTTGAAGGACTTAAGGTGTTTTTTTTTAATAAACAGCAAGAAACTTGGATTTTAGAAAGTTACAAATGGACTAAGGGTCCAGATAAATTTGAAATAAGATTTTGAAATTAACTATAAAAATCCATCCCATGGAAAAATGCTTTTGTTCTGACTTCTTTTTTAAAAAATGTAAGATTTTAAAAATTGGACACTAGAGGGAACTAGAAGGAACTAAAAATTACAACTAAAGGAGAAGAATACTGAAACGTGACTTAGGAATACAAAATAAAGAAAAATATTTTAATATTGATATATTAAAGGATATATTTGAACAATGCCCCCAAAAGTGTATATTTCTATAGATAAAGTTAACAAGATAATATGGAAGGGAACAAGTTTTACCTTACAAAATTGAAACTTAACTGAAAGTGGATTTAAAAATGACCGTCAAGCATGGGAAAATCAGATGTCCAGGCTGTTCAAATAAATATAAAGGTTTATTGCAAGCTTATGCTCTCTACAAGAATCTGAACTACTAATGGTCAAAGCAAATGGGTGGTAGATAAGAGTCAATGGAATTCAAAGTGGCCTGAACTTAGATCTCTTATGGGCAGGAAGGGACTTGAGACTGATGGTGCATTTGGCCCCTCCCTTGGGCTCAGCCTGGTCATCTACAATGACAAACTACAAGAATGACATGGAAAAAGATGTTATACTGGTCATAGAAAAGAAACCAGATAATGTCTTGATAATTAAAAAGATATACAAGTTACAAACCAAGAGAGTCATCTGGATAATATTCCTATATTGGATTTACAAAAGAGACTTGTTAAAAGAAATATGTGTAAAGGGACCAAGACAAATAATAATAATACAGAAATCAAATTCTAGGACATTATTTGAAAGGACCAAATATCAAGATTTGTAAAAGTAAAGGGAAGAAATTATAAAGTTAGATTATTTGGTCAAAGTTAAAATAAATATGTTGTTATCTCTGATAATCCTTAATGGACTTTTGCTGATTGAGATTGAAATGACAAAATTTGAAAGATTTCTTTACAGATACAAATGGGATATGAGAAGAAGACAACAGTTGTTATATTTTAAGAGAAGATGATAGGGCGGTATATAAATTCGGGAGATAGGGCGGTATATAAATTTGAATAAATAAAATAAATATTGTAGTTATTAGCAGTTGAAAAACTGTACCAAATAAAATTAACTTGTAAAAACATATCTTTTCTTATAGGGGTTTCGAAGAATTGGCATTTGGCCAATGAGCATAAAAAATGCAACAGGGAAAAAGTCAGATTTATATTTAAATAACATTTTATGTGCTGTTCCCTATCGCCTTATTGAGTTTTGAAGTGGTTTATCAGCAATGCTCCAGACTACATTATAAATTATTCAGTTCTTTAATGTAGTTGGCATCATTAGCATGACTTTATTTAGTATCTTTTGGTTAGGATTCCAGAAATCCTGGAGACTAACCCTGGACTTTTTAGAAACAGTGGTTAGCAGTTGGCAGTTTTAAAAGTGGTGGTTAACAAAACCAGATAAGTCTTGTTTTTGCAGTTCTATCCCTGAAAAGGAAGGTTTGTTCCCTTCTTCCCAATGTGCAGGTATACAAACAAGCTCTTTATGGGTTCTTTTCTACAGGCCACAAAAAGACCATGGAAGGATATGTCAAAGGTGGTTTTTCAAAAGGCAACTAAGCTATGTTTTTCCCTTGAGGAAGAAGAATATGTTTAGCTTCTCATCCAAGAAGCTTCATCAGTTCTGATAGCAATAGCACAGGTAGTTCGGAGAACCGGTAGCAAAAATCCCTGCCCCCCCCATTGCCCACGTCTCGCTGTTCCTCTTCTCTGTCCCTGAAGCACTCGGTGGTGATATAGCTGCAAACGGCCTTAAATGATTGCCACGGCACTTCAAAGGGCCGCACTACAGCTGATCAGCACTGTAGGCAGTTAGTAGACCGGTGTCTCTATTTTTAAAGAAGGTAGACTGGTGCCTCAGTAAAAGGCAATTGGTAGATCAGGGCCTCTATTTTTAAAGAAGGTAGACCGGTGCCTCTCAGTAAAACGCAGTTGGTAGACTGAAGCCTCTATTTTTAAAGAAGGTAGACCGATGCCTCCCAAGTTTTGTATACTTCATTATTTTTATTATTTATTATTATTGACCATGCCCATTCAGTCACCTGACCACCAAGCCACACCCACCAATTAAGCCACGCCCACAGAACCGGTAGGGAAAATTTTTAGATTTCACCCCTGCTTATTACAAGATGCAGAATCCCCAATTTCAAGGTAGTTCCTCAAGTTTATTAGCACTAAAATGTTAAGGAAAAGTCAATAATTCCAGAAAAGAGAGGACAGAAACATACAAAGTGGTCTGGGTGGGAGAGAAGCCCTGATTTGCAACCGTGACATAAAGCAGAAGATGGGAACATCTGTGGCTTCCACATCTTGCTGAAATACAGCTCCATCATAGTTGAGCACCTGCAGAGATGGTGGGGAAGTCATACTGTTTGGATAGTCCACAGTAATAGCCGCTATGCTGGGAGATAAGCAAAAGAATCTGTGCTAAAAGCTCTCAGTGTCTGTGATTCACTTCACTGGAACTAAAATGTCCTCATAAAATACAAACAAATCTCAGAGCAATAACTTTTCTTTGCAGCCATTCAGAAATCTAGGGGACAAAAACAGTATTAATCACAGGATTCTAAGCTTTGCGGGAAGCTTCAAACTGCTGCCATATGTAGGAGGTAGGAGAAAGTTGACTTTTAATTTAGACCTGCAGATGGACAAATGTTGTTAGTCCACTAGTCCGCAAATTGGGAGGAAACATTTTGTGTAAAGATTGTTTCAGTGGTGGGATTCAAATAATTTAACAACTGGTTCTCTGCCCTAATGATTTCTTCCAATAACCAGTTCACCAAATTGCGCAGAAAGTTAACAACTGGTTCTCCCGAAGTGGTGCGAACCGACTGAATCCCACTACTGGATTGTTTATCTTTCCTTATTTTATTTGTATCCCACCTTTTATTTTTGCAAATAACTCAAAGCGTTGAACGTATCCAACACATCCTCTTCCTCCTACACAACAACAACACTGTGTGGTGAATTGGGCTGAGAAAAAGTAACTGGCCCCAGGACACCCAGTGTTGTGGCTCCCGCCCCCGAACCTGGCCCCATGCCAGAAAGTGACTCAGAGCCGGGCCTGCTGCCAGAAAGTGATTTGGACAGTGAGGGAGAAGGGCTGTCAGGACTTACCTCGGAAGCACCGGCCTCCCTGGATCAGCTCCAGGAGCCAGAAGCAGGCCAAGTGAAAGAGATAACGAGGCCTCCTTCTCCTGACTCTTTCCCCCCGCCCAGGCCATGCCTGCAGACCCAGCTGACAGCAATCAGGCTTGGCTCAATCCCAGGTTTCATAGGCAGGAGAGAAGGGAATGACAGAAGCAGTGGAGAGGCAGGCCTAGGAAGTGCTGAGTCATGGAGCCACACCCCACAGGATATAAAAGGCAGCAAGAGCTGGTGTGTCTCTTTGTATCAGGCAAATCCACGGATTGATTAGAGCTGAAGGTTGTGACTCACCAGCGTCTTGGCAGCTATCGAGGGCTCTTGGCAGACGCTGATTCTTTTGCTGCCAGAGCTGATAGGAGCTGGCTAATTAAGCCATCGTTCGGATGGAGGCGAGGAGGACACAACACCCAGCTGGTTTTCATGGCTAAGGCAGGGCTAGAACTCACAGTCTCCTGGTTTCTAGCCTGTGCCTTAACCTCTAGACCCGTGATGGCGAACTTATGGCATGTGTGCCCGAAGTGGCATGCGCATTGTCCCCAGTTCCTCTTCCATGTTTCTGGCACGCATGCGCATGTGACTTTCATCTGGCTTTTTTACATGCGGCAGTGCCAGAAACTAGAAGATCGTTCAGCTTGTCTTCTGTTTTCCTGCATGAGCATGCGTGCTGGCCAGCTGATTGTCGTGTGCGGATGCATACCAGAAACCCAGAAGATTAGCTGAAAGAAGTTCA
This sequence comes from Ahaetulla prasina, assembly GCF_028640845.1. Taxonomy (NCBI): domain Eukaryota; kingdom Metazoa; phylum Chordata; class Lepidosauria; order Squamata; family Colubridae; genus Ahaetulla; species Ahaetulla prasina. The sequence goes on from NC_080539.1 coordinate 331,385,672, forward strand.
GTAGCTGAAACTGGAAGTTCATTTTCTGGCATGCGCATGTGCCCTGGGCAGCTCCTCTTCTGGGTTGCAGAAGAGCATGCGTGCTCTCTTTTCGGCACTCAGTGCCGAAAAGGTTCACCATCACTGCTCTAGACCAAATGTGTTCCTGCACTGAAGCTATAATGTCTCCTTTGGTAAATTAATTGCATTTGTGGTTTATTTATATTTCAGGTATATTATTTCTCTTCCAGAGAAGCAACGTGCAGCTAACCCAAATATTTTCTGGCTGCTAAAGTTTTTAAAAAGTTTCAAAACATTTTTTTTTCTATTTCAGCAATTCATGAATTTCCTCATGATTTTTTCAACAACAAAGAAAGGCAGCAAGGAGCAGTATTGCTTCACATTCTTGCTGTAAGTATTCCTAGGACATCTGAAGCATGTTCAACATATACTCCTCAATTACTTATTTACATTGAGCGTGGTGGCTCACATGTTTAGGATACTGAGCTGGAGGTTACCAAGCCCACGTTCAAGACCTGAGTGCTGCTGCATGTTGGGATGACCCTCCAGTCATTTGCTGCAGTTCCTTGACAGGGACATGAAAGGAGCCCCCACGGACATGCCCCAGGCAATGGTGATGTCACTAATCCTTTCAACCCAGATGGTACCTCCAACATGAATGGGACAGGGGGGACCTATTCACTCTTCCAGAAGGCTTAGGGAATGTACATTTTATTCAGGCAAAGATTAGATTTAATGAGAATGATATTAGATTCTTCAAAATATCCTAAGGTTATTGCAGGAAGAATAGGCTAGAAATAAAAACGTTCTGAAGATTGGCAACTTACTTATGGATCCATAATATATATATACATATGAATCTAGTATATTTAAATAAATTAGAAGACAATTCACAACCTTCAACTGGTGCAAATCCACTGGTGTGTTTCCAAGCTCAACTTATATAATTTGTTACTCCTCTGGAATTTGTTTTTTGCTAGCTGGATCCATTAGATTAATGGAGAAAAAAAAGTCAAAAGATCTGTTCAGGGCAAATTCATGCAACAAAAGTTATTTATTTAATTGCTCTGATTCAACCTACTTTGCATACCGCTACTTCCAGTATTTGGTCTGTGGCCTCTGGACATCAAAACATTGCCTACAAGTGGCCCTTACCATCTGCTTAAAATTTTTAATGTTTGCTCTATTTCATTGTTTCTCCTTACAGATTTTGGTTTATATTTCTGGCATTTCACCTTTGCTTTTTTTTTTTCCCTCAAAAAAAAATCTATCTTGAGAAACCTTTCTGATTTGAAAAGTACAGTTAAAACACAGCTTACCGGCAATTTTGCATTCCATTTAGCCATTTAACATTGGAGATGTGGCTACTTCCAGAGAATGTCTAGGCTGAACATTTTCTAGTTTAAAGATACAGTAAGATGCAAAAGACTGTATGAGGCTGCCAGTATTTTCTTGTTCTATATTATTTGTATCTAGTTTTATTTTGTAATAATTTAATGAATATATCTGCTATGTGTTTTTTCTACAGGCTCTGTATATGTTCTATGCCTTGGCTATTGTATGCGATGATTTCTTTGTTCCATCTTTAGAAAAAATTTGTGAGGTATGTGAAAATAATTTTCATCTTTCTAAATTAGCTTCTGATATGCTAAGAGAGACACGTTGCAGGATGCAGGCTGACCAAATAAGCCCTCAGGTTGTTAAAATATTTGGCTTTGCTTCTTCTTCATCAGTTGTTCAGATTCTTTAAGTTGGGCTACAGCTAGCGAAATGTTGAATTCTTCCCTTTATTTTTCCCCAGAAACTACATCTGAGTGAAGATGTTGCAGGAGCCACATTCATGGCTGCTGGAAGTTCAACCCCCGAGTTATTTGCATCAGTCATAGGTAAGTGAATATACAAGATATGCAAATTCTTCCCATAGGCAAATCACAAAAACATCTACTCTACAGTTAAGTTTCTCTGATTTTTAGAATAACTGTACTAGTGGCTATTTTGGATTTTGTTAGGAGTCTTCCACTTCCACTAAAGCATACCTGGGCATGGTTCACCAGGGTGTGGATGACATCAGGAAAATAATTATCTTTGACTTTATATCTGTCAAATTAACATTAAATGCAGTTAATGTGATTATGCCTATAAATAATTTTCCTGTCTGTCATGTTATAATTATAATAATAGACTTGTGTATCTCTTCACCAAGTCTACATTTGCTTGTTATTGTAGATATCCTTCCACAGCCCATCTGGTCTCCATAGTTCATATATTCATTTGTCTTCCTTCTCCATCCTACAGTATAAACACCAGTAAGGCAGTGGTGGAATTCAATTTTTTTTTTACTACCAGTTCTGTGGGCGTGGCTTGGTGGACGTGGCAGGGGAAGGAAACTATAAAATCTCCATTCCCACCCCACTCCAGGGGAAGGTTACTGCAAAATCCCCATTTCCTCCCGATCAGCTGGAACTCGGGAGGCAGAGAATAGATGGGGGTGGGGTCAGTCAGAGGTGGTATTTACCGGTTCTCCAAACTACTCAAAATTTCCGCTACCAGTTCTCCAGAACTGGTCAGAACCTGCTGAAACCCACCTCTGCAGTAAAGACCAAGCCATCTGAAAAGGTTTTCTGCTGTTAGTGTAACCTTGATGGAGTCATTATCTAACACAGGGGTCCCCAACCCTCAGTCTGGCATGCCAGAAACCAAGCCACACAAACAAGCAAAGCCCCATCCATGGGATGCAAGCAGCATAGAAACTACACCCTCTCCGGTCCGCGGAAAAACCACTCTTCACAGAATCGGTCCCTGGTACCCAAAAGGTTGGGGGCCACTGATCTAACAGATATCAGTCACACAAAAAATTCTAATGCAAATGAAGCCAGGCAAACTACTTTCATGTGAAAGCATATACTTGTATACACAAAAATGCCTCTATTTCATCCTTATCCCGGTGAAGCAGTTTTGCTTAGCAACAGTTTCCTCCTGGTGCTAAGTAATAATAATTGGGGCAGAGGAAAGAGGAGGAAGATGTGGGGAGGTGCAATTCCATATACTTTCCATCTACCCAATTTAGAAGTCACAGGGATGGTACAGGTAATCTTTGATTTACAACAGTTCATTTAGTGACCATTCAAAGTTACAACAGCACCAAAAAAAGAGACTTATGACCATTTTTTCACACTTACAAACAACCTTTGTAGCCTCCCCATGATCATGTGATCAAAATTCAGATGTTTGGTAATACTGGTTCATACTTATGACCGTAGCTTATGGCAAGATCACGTGATCCCCTTTTGCACTCTTCTCACAAGCAAAATCAATGGCGAAGGCAGATTCACTTAACAGCCATGTTACTAACTTATCAACTGCAGTGATTCACTTAACAACTGTGGCAAGAAAGGTCGTAAAATGGGGCAAAACTCACTTAAGAAATGTCTCACTTAACAACAGAAATTTTGGGGTCAATTGTGATTGTAAGTTGAAGACTACCTGTATGATCCCAAGTGGTCATGTCACCCTTCTTCCATGTTCAATTAGGTTTTAAAAAGCTTTCTTTCTAACAAGCAGCTGGAAAGAACACACCGTATATGCAGGTCTGATAGACATCTGGACTTCTTGGGAGGACTGGTGAGATTGCCAGTCACTTCCATAGTATACTAATGCTCCTTTCACTTTTTCAGTCTAGAAGATTATTTTCTCAGGGAATCATAGAGTTACGCCATTTAGGCCATCAAATCCACTCTTATCAACCAGTTCAGTGTTGGAATCCCCATTAAAGATTCTTGACAAATGTCTACTTTTGGAAGGAGAGGTCACTGTTTTCTTACAGAATTGACTGCACTAACTGCCACATTGTACATAAGACATAAGTAATAAATTTCCAGATTCTTCTAATCGCAACGAAAGCTAAAACTCTCACCACTCTTTTCTCCTTTTGTCTATTCAACCAGGTGTGTTTATTACTCATGGTGATGTTGGAGTTGGAACCATTGTTGGTTCTGCCGTTTTCAATATCCTCTGCATTATTGGTGTCTGTGGAATCTTTGCTGGGCAGGTAAGTAAAGTATACTCATTCATTCATTCATTTTTCCATTATATAGGGGAATATAGTATATAGGAACTACTTGAATGTGATTATTTTAATTACAAACATCATATGTTCTATATATATCAGTGATGGCCAACCTTTTTGCCACTGCATGCCCACACCCATAATTCTATGCGCCTCACCCCCACACAAGCACATTCTATGCACCCCACCCCACCCCCACTCCTGGCACGTGATGGCCTGGTAGGCTTGTTTTTCTCTCACCTGGCTCCAGAGCCTCTCTATGAGTCTTGGGAGGGTGAAAACTGCCTCCCCCATCTGAGGCCCTCCGGTAAATGGCCCTTTTAACAACTTCCGGTTGGACAGGAAGTGACATTTTTTGCTGTCCCCAGCCTCCAGAGACTCATAGAGAGGCTCTGGAGCCAGGTGACAGAGAAAAACGGGCCTTCCCCACCACCACCCAGACCCTCTAGAGGCAGGAAACAGCCTGTTTCCCTACTTCTGGTGGGCCCAGAAGGCCCGAAAATCAGCGTGCCCACTGATATGGCTACGCATGCCATAGGTTCTCCATCACAGATATATATGATATAGTGAACATCCATAGATTTTATTTCAGGCTTAGTTCTTACTCAAATGAATCAACTTGAAATAGTTTTATAATATATATAGATAAATCTATATGTGTTAATATAAATGTTATTCTGAGAAAAATCAAATTTCTTTCCTCCAACAGAGTACAGCCAGATATCATGGTTGGCTGGAACCCACATTAAAGGGATTCACTTCTTTGCAGTTCCACTGTTTTAAGTGTTTTACATTAAACAAACTTAATTAAAGCTGAAGAATAGTAACCTCAATGACTTATTAGAGAACTGTGGCAATTGAGATTCTGTGTGTACATGTGTACTTTACTGAACAGAAATAAACATAATGTTAACTTAATAATGATAAGAAAGAAAGCATATTTCTATAAAGGATATCAGCTACAAAAATTTTATCAGACGATTCACTGGGTTTTTATTATTGGCAATTATTTTACTATGCTTTAGCAAATATTATTGTTTTAAAATATGTATTTTTAATGTCTGATGCAAACTGTGGGAATCCTTAAAGTTTACATTGGCATTAGAGTACAGCAAATGAATAAAGAAAAATTCTTTCCTGTCTGTTGCAAAACAATTAAGGACTTTTTTCTATTCAACCATAGTTCTGATCATAATCTCCCACCCTCCCATGCCAAATGGCAATTGAAGTGAGGAAGGAAAATGTTTTAAGTATTCTCTGCAAGTGATTGTTCTAATCTTGAATGGCATTAACTGCCTAGAGCAGGGGTCTGCAAGCTTGGCTCTTTTAAGACTTGTGCACTTCAACTCCCAGAGTTGAAGTCCACAAGTCTTAAAAGAGCCAAATTTGCAGACCCCTGGCCTAGAGTCATTGAGATACAAATTAAATAAATAATGATGGTTCTAGCAAACTTTTGATGTTTTTAAAACATACATGCAAAAGGAAATGGCCTATTTTAGCCTCATGCATGTAGGTTGGCCTTCTCTTTTCATCTATAAGAGAGTTAGAGTAACTTTTCTGACCAGGTGCCCTGCAGATGTGTTAGGCTTAAAACCTCAGAATTCCCAATCAGCATGAAATAATGCATGCTCTTGATTTTTTAAAAAAACAACAGGTAAAACTTTTTTCTCCTACCTAACTGTTCCAACCTAGGCTCCCTGAGAAATCTTAAATCACATGCTTAGTCCCCAAAAAAACCTCTTTTATTTAAACCGCTGTGAATTATGTCATTCACAGCCCGTAATAATTCAAAAACATTATGTGACGAGCCCAATAGATGTATGCCACAGTCTTTCAAAATAATGCTGATAAGCACCCACTTTTGTCGCCCTTGAAACCCTGCCAGAGACCTAATTGCCAATTAGTTTTGCAAAGCCAAACGGAGCATAGACTCATCCCGGGGTGATAGCAGCCTTAGATAGGAGTATACCCAAGCAGCATCTCCCAGTTATAGATTGCAGGGAATTTAGCTGACCAAGGTACTATGGGAAATAATGTGATCAAAGAGAAATAAGGCAAAAAAAATAAGTGTGGTCAGACCTGGGTAACAGCTGAGATCTGAACCTACACTGTTGTGATAAGAATAACCAAAGGCCAACATTCTCTCCATTTTTACTACATCCTCAGATTGTCATTTATCAACCCTATTTAAAAATGACCTGAAATTATCCTTCTTATGGAAGGATGAAAGAACAACTGCAAAACAGGCTAAAGTTTAATCCCAGGAAAGGGGTTCTTTGGTTTGGGATAGGATTGTATTATCCCAGTCAAAACTGATTGGTAATCTGTGGGCCCTTCTGGACTTTCACCCCTGATGAAGGAGCAGGTGGCAGCCTTGGCTGTGAAGACTTTCACATAAACATACAGTTCCCAGCTGAGCCTTTTCACCTGCCCTCCTCTTGAGATTAGACCAGCTTCTTCCTTTTTAATCCTGTGTTCTGAAAACCCCTGGTTAAGATCTGGGTAGTCCTAAAGGCTTGGGGTGGAAACTACAGTAGGAAGGCAGTCCCCTTTCTTATGGTTTACTTATTCCTTTCGGGTACCATTTATTGCATTGTAATCTATTGCTTCATCTTTTTCTGTTTGTTATTTTGATGTACTGTTTTTAATCCTCCTATTGGAGAGTGTTTTGTAAGCCTCTCTGTGTCTCCATGGATTAGAGTGCCATATAAACCCTAGTAAATAAGTAAACAAGCATGCAAGTAAATAAATAAATAGAAGTTCTTTGCTCTGTCCGCCCAACGTTTATGAGCATTGTAGATCTTGTTGGAAGAAATATCCATCTGGGTTCAGTTCCAAGTGGGGACAAAGACACTGGAAACATGGAGGCTGCTTGGAAAGATGGTTTAATGGTGGCCAGGATCACATGGCTTGAGATCCTGAACAGAAAAGGGCTGAGATCCTGTGTGCTCCCTGGTTTTATGCTTTTTCTGAGCTTTGAACTTTCTGGGGCACAGGAAGAGTATCCTGATTGGTTGTCAGACTCCCAGGGGGTGGGGGTCTTAGCTAGCCTTGCTGGCTGGTGTAATCTTCTCAGGTGCCATGTGGTGAGTTTCAGTTGCTAGATGGGTTCTATTATGATGCAGATGATGGCCCATTGACAAAGGTGGGGGGGAGTCAGGAAGCTGCTTTGTCTTTAAAACATGTTTCTCCATTTCTCATCCAGGGAAATATATTCTGCCTTTTAAATATTTTCTAAAATATTTCATTCTTCTAGGAGGGGGGTGGGTGCTAAATTCCTACAATCTAAAGCAGACTCATGTTTAAATCGCTTAGTTACGTTCCAAATACCTTTTTTTTTTTCATGGAAAATTTAAATGTTTCCGGTAATAAACAACAGGACTAAACCAGCCAAAGTTTTACTGCCTTTATTTGATAAGTGTTATAGATAAATATTAATTCTATCTTTAGGCTCAGTGGAGGCTGGCAAACTTTTCTCAAGTGGTTGTTAAGCAAAGAAATTATTTTAACAAAATTTTGATAACTAGCTATCTATTCATTTATTTGTCAATTTGAATTTGTTCTTTATTCTGGTGTTTACATTTCAATACATTTATTTATATGCATTTTAATTGTGATTGACTAGTACCCTATCTAGCCTTTTTACTCTTTTTTTTTAAATAATACACAGATTGATTGAAATTATTCTTACTAGAATTTATTAAACTGCTTCACTTTAGCAGGATTGTGTCTGCTTCATTTATTACTCTACTTCCATTTGAAAAATCACTACAATCATTGATTTTCTTAATTTTCTGTTTCTAAATGATGTGTAAAGTGGTTTACCACATCTGTAGTGCTTTTAGCTTTGTTCTTCCAGGAGATGGACTTTTAAATTGAAGACTTTAAACAAAGTTGTTTCTGTCCCCTCACTTAATCCAATTGAAAATTGAGTAACTGCTATTTCAGTAACAATTAAATGCACTTTTTAAGCAGTATGCCACACAATAATTATGCAATTCCTTTGATTCACTGGAATTAAGTTCTTGTTAGGAACTTTTCTTACATCAGTTTGGAGCAATTCTTTTCCTGTTTAAAAGGTCTAAATTTCCTGTTTTCTGTATCTGTGCAACTGTATTCTTTTTTATGGGAAGAGGTTTTGAATGATCACTATTTTCTGATGTCTTTGGAGTATTGCTTGTTGTGTAAAAATATTTTTCTAAGTTGGAGCTTTTAAGTAGATAATAATCCTAAAAGAAACTCTTCTGGAAATTAAGGTTTATTATATAAGCTTAGCTATTTATTTGATCCTTCACCCCACTAATTATTTGGGAATATGTTTTGCATGTTATTCTAAACCATGACTAACTGTGGTTTATTGAGCATGCCGTGTTCACACATTGTGTTAAGCAAATCCAGGCAAAAATCATTGTAGCTTAGCAGAATGTGTAAAATAGCTGCTAGTAAGGCAAGAAAAAAAATATTTGCTTTGCTGGCTGAGGAACTCTGGGAGTTGAAGTCCACAAGTCTTAAAAGAGCCAGGTTTGCAGACCCCTGGGTTAAGGTTAGGGGTTAAGGTTAGGGTTAAAGTGATTGGTGAACAAAGAAAGGCTTTGTGTCACCTCAAAGTCTAACAAATTTTTGGTGTGATACTTTGGGAGAGTCTCTAATCAGAGGCTCACAAGGTTATCTGAGTGTCAAGGTAGGAAAAATCCTGTTAATTGTTATTGTAATTAAATCGGTTATTAATTGTTGGATGATAATACAGAGCACTAGGGTTTAATACCCATTTCTACACATAAGCATAATTGTCTCTATATATTCATAACTTAGAATGGCATGAACTTTCTCATTAATGTATATGGGCTACAAGCCACAAATCCTACACTACAACAAATACCTCATTCTATAAGATGCCACATTTTTCCCCCTAGCATGACCAACCCACTTAGTTCTCAGTGAATAGAGTACTTACATTTTCATTGTCTCTGACTGATTGATTGAGTTATTTATTTGATTTGTAGGCTGCCTTCTTGTAAACTTCTCTGGGTGGTTTACAAAGAATAAAAAACAAACATTTAAAAAAAATCGAACAAAATTCCAAAAATGCAGCACACCCATTGCACTGAGGGCCAAGAAACACAAAATATGATTTATTACATAGGTTCATCTTGCAACCTGCCCAACGCATGAGAACTGAAACGGGTTTTCAAGGTCCCTCCTACAGACTGGCATGGGCAGGTCCATGGAAGGGAGGATGCTGTTCTAATGGGCAGCCATGGTGACAAAGAAGACACACTTCCTATGACCCATGAAATAGCATTGTTTTATTGATAGGATTCAGAGCGTACCAGCCCTATCAGGAATTCTCATATGACTCACTGCATGATTTTGATCATGTAAAACTAGAAATTAAGATAGAACAAGATTGTGTAGAAAAATACAGGTTAAGATATAAATGTTCTCCTTCCTTAAAGAGATACCTTTTAATTAATAGCAATGCTACCTAGTAAGTGATAAGATTGTAGTGAGATGTGAATGTCTAAAAGGTAAAGGTTCCCCTCGTACATACGTGCTAGTCGTTGCCGACTCTAGGGGGCGGTGCTCATCTCCGTGTCAAAGCTGAAGAGCCAGCGTTGTCCGAAGACGTCTCCATGGTCATGTGGCCGGCATGACTCAATGCCAAAGGCGCGCTGTTACCTTCCCACCAAAGGTGGTCCCTATTTTTTCTACTTGCATTTTTACGTGCTTCCGAAACTTCTAGGTTGGCAGAAGCTGGGACAAGTAATGGGAGCTCACCCTGTTACACGGCAGCACTAGGGATTCGAACCGCTGAGCTGCCGACCTTTCGATCGACAAGCTCAACGTCCTAGCCCCTGAGCCACCGCGTCCCTCTTGTGAATGTCTGTATGAACCTTATTTCATCAGCATTGGTTGGTTTCAATCTGTGGCAAAATCTAAAATCCAAGCATTGTCAAGATAGAGTTTGCTATATGGAATAATTGTATCCTTTTTCTAGGTGGTCCGTCTCACTTGGTGGTCTGTGTGCAGGGATTCTGCCTACTACACTCTGTCTGTAGTAGTCCTTATTGTGGTAAGTTTTGTCAGTTTTCTTCATCATGTTCTGGAACATAGCTGAGTTTGAGATTTTGGTTCTTAATAGACCTCCTTATAAAAGGACTCCTTAAACACAAATATGATGTATTTTTCCATTTTAAAAATCCCGCACAAAGGATCTTGAAAACCACCCAGAGTTGGTTGGAAGACGGGTGACTATAAAAATATTTTAAGTAAATAAGTAAATATTTTAAGTAAATAAGTAAATAGATAACTAAATAAGATATTAAATGTGTATACTTTGGTCTCCCACAACCTGGTACCTTTTAGATCAGGTGAGAAGGCAACTTCCTGGAATGACCATGCTAGCTGGGAATTAAGAGCTGCATTCAAACACATAACCATCTTCATATTGTTTACATCTGCTCTTGATTTTATGTTTTTAAATGTTTTTGTTATTTTAATGTTGTAGCAGTCCAGAATAATTTACTTGAGATGGATACCTACCGTATATACTCGAGTATAAGCCGAGTTTTTCAGCACATTTTTTGTGCTGAAAAACGTCCCCTCGGCTTATACTCGGGTCTATACGGCTTATACTCGAGTTTGTTTGTTTTTTAAGCCCCTCGGCTTATACTCGAGTATATACGGCTTATACTCGAGTTTTTTTTTTTCTTTTTTTCACATTTTACCGGACGGAAGCCCTGCCGGTGCAGTGAGAGGGCGGGGGGGGGGAGCCGCCAGCCTTCTCAGCTGAGGGAGGGAGGTTTCAACGGTAGGTGCCTCATTTCCCACCCTCGGCTTATACTCGAGTCCCCAGTTTACCCCAGTTTTTGGGGTAAAATTGGGGACCTCGGCTTATACTCGGATCGGCTTATATTCGAGTATATACGGTATATAAATCTGTTAAATGAATGAAGTTGTAGAAGTTGTGAATGCTCCAATACTGGAAATTTTTAAGAAAATGTTGGATAATCATTTGTCTGAAATGGTGTAGTGTTTCCTGCTGGGCAGGGGGTTGGACTAGAAGGCCTACAAGGTCCCTTCCAACTCTCTTGTTGTTGTTGTTGTTGTTGATGTTGTTGTTGTTGTTGTTATTTAATGAATGAATAAATGAATGAATGAGTGAGTGAATGGATGAATACATGCATACATATATACATACATACATTTGGCCATTAGCAGATGGGGCAAGGGCAGTGAATCTTCTGCATTCTTTCATTGTGTTTATCAATAACTCGAAATGAACTTAAATTTCTGCACAGGCAAATTCCCAATTAGCCTGAGGTCCCAATAGTCGCATTTGGCAGTGATGACAAATAATCAGGAGCAATATTAGAAGAGACTTTGCTATCATTTCCAATTCCTAAGCAGCAGTATGATCCTGTGTAGGAAATTTAAATGACTGCTTAACCCTGCCATGATGTGACCTGGGAAAGACATCAGCTGTGAACTTTGAAAGATGTCCAGGGATGCTAAAAGTTGCTTTTAGCATTATGAACAATTGTTTTTAATTACTTTAGGGCTGGCTTTGTTCGTGATAAAAATCCATTAATTCTCCCCAAATGAGCCACCTGAAGCAGCCAAATCTTGACAACTGGCAGCCAAAAGTGATGCAGAAATGCCACCTTCCCTATAGTCTAAATTAAACTATATACCTATTTTTTCTTAGTACAAATTGTACTGAATTTTGGATCAGTGAGGTATTTGTCCTGTAAAGTTAGAAATGCAAGAACAGCATACTGCTTTTTATTTTAAGGAAATATTCTATTCTCAGGAATTACTTTATTCCAAGCATCTTCAGTGCTTTCTAATTAATGGCCTTTCAACTCCCCAACTTGACCTCAATTCTCTTCACTTGGAAGTCTTGGAGAAATAATATACCAGGAAGTTCCCAGATTTGCCGAGTTTGCTCTACCTAAAAAATGGTACTATACATTTTGCCAAGCACCAGTGTTGATGCAGCAATGAAGTGGCCTTCATTACTGAAACAATGATTCAGGACCAAAGATCAGTAGTAACTGAGAATAAAACTCCTAGCTGATTCTGCTTGGAGACCAAGCATTCTATGCTCAGCTTTGTATGTATAAATGTCACTGTGTTTTATAATGTAACCAATTTCTTTTCACCTGAATTATATAATTATTTCATTTTTTCCTTTCTTTTTCACCTTTTTTTTAGTTTATATATGATGAGAAAATTGTATGGTAAGTGGTTCTTTTCATTTCTTCATGTTGTTTGATTAAGGGAAATAAACTTGGACATGCAGAGCAAATTTGCCCTTGGAGTTGGATGGAATTATTTTTTGTAAAACTTCCAGCACATCCTCCAACTTGGATTCTTTCTGTAATTAGGATAGAAAAATAGGGAGCTATTCTGTTCTTCCTGTTACAGGTAGAGACCGATAGTTGCGGACTACTTTTATTGATGTGTCGGTAAAGCAAGAGTTTTTTGGATCTGGAAATCTCATAGCTATTTCTAATGGTTTCCTGGCACACTTTGCTTCATTCCCCTCATCAGTGATGAAAAACTATCAGCAGTTTTCAAGGATGAAGAGTCCTTCTAAAATGTGGGGGGCTTTTATGTTGTTAGCAAACCTTTATTTCAAATGGTTTATTTATTTCACGTTTTGGGGACTCTCAGCCAATTTCCCAGCTAAGGAATGATAGCCCCTAAGTATCTTTAGGTGATGTGATTCTTGTTCTGCCTTGGCAATATTTTTGAATAGAAATACGGTAGTTGAGGGTGGGGGAGACTGGTTGTACAGGTAGAAGGTAGGGATTGATTGGATTTACAAACACTATGAAGCATTGAGAGAAAAACAAATTGCAACTGGCTGCAGGAAGGAGTGAGTAAGAAGAAGTAGAAAGAGCAGATAGACGTAACAACTTCTTTGGTTTAATATATAAAGTGCTAGAAGTGGAGGGAAAGTGCTTTTGAAAGTTCTACTGATATATTCCACAAAAAATCTGTAACACTATTGCAAATGGCACTAGCCATACTACTAATTTCCTTCCTTTTATTTATTTGAGGTGGGAAAGCCTTATACTCATCATTATGTATTCCTTCTATATACTTATCATGAAGTAAGTACTCTTAACTTCTCCTCTGCGCTTTAAATATGTGTGGCTAATAGGCGTATGAGTGTGCAATGTACTTTGCTAGATAACTAAGAATAGCTCACTTTCCTTGCTTTATTGCTTCTTAATGTCCCCAACTAGTAGTGGATGTTCTGTTTAAATGTATGTTGTCTGCAATAACTTGAGGCTCATTCTTATGGGATTCTACATTTGGGCTATTGAAATTGAAGATGAACGAGAACATTCGGTCTTTATGTTAGCCTTTCACTGCCTAGTGCCCTCCAGTGTGTTGGAAGCCACTTCCATTATCACTAGCCAGCACAGCCTTTGGCAGTAGAGGTTGAGATAATGGGTACTGAAGTCCAATGTTGCATTATAAGAGCAAAGAGTATGGAATGCATCCAAGAGAAGTAATTTTCCAAGGAAACTAAGGAAGCGGCTGTATATCAGAAATATTCTACTTGTTTCTTCATATTCAAAATAGCCCATTTGAAAGAACATTGTAAGCAGCCAAGGTAAGTAATTTGTGTGTGGAGGAGTGTAGGATTGCACAAAGAAAGCTTTAATTCAAAATGGAGCATGCTTGCATTTATGGATTTGGCTTTGGAGAATTTGAATTAGCTTTTATATTGGCTATTCATCAGCTACCCTTGCAAGAAATAAAAGCTTTTCTTTTGTATTTGTATTTGCAATGCTACAGAAATAATCAACATAATTATTTTACAGCAGTGTCATAAATCATTATATCCAAATTAGAAAATATTTCAGAGGGGAGCATGGAAATAGTTCAAAAGCCTTTTTTTCTGTGATACACAGCCACCGGGATCATGCAACCAGAGTTAGAGGTACTGCTGTAAAGTTATGTTGGGTTCAAAAATAATGGCCTCTTTTGAAGGACTCGTGAATCTGGCTTCTCTCTTCTGCATATCCCTCAGAGCAACCTTGATTTTGAAAACAAAATATAGGTAGTCCTTGACTTACGACCACAACTGGGATCAGAACTTCCATTGCTAAGCAAGGCAATTTTTAAGTGAGCCATGCCCTATTTTATGATATTTTTTGTCATGGTCATTAAATCACCACATTAAGTGAGGCAGGCAGTCATTAAGCAAAACTAGCTTCTCTCATTGACTTGGCTTATCGGCAACTTGTTGCAACATTTTAGTTTCTATATATAATTTAGATATGACAATCCCATTGCCTGGTTCATAGATTTCTGTAAATATTCCCATTTTTTTGTATGATCCAAATGAAAATATAAGCACATTTGCTATTAGTGGGAGAGAAGTAACTATAACTTTAATACAGGTAGTCCTCAATTTATGATCACAATTGAGCCCAAAATTTATGTTGTTAAGTGAGAAATTTGTTAAGTGTGTTTTGCTCTGTTTTACAACTTTTCTTGCCACTCTAGTTAAGTGAATCACTGCAACGGATAAATTTGTAACATGGATGTTAAATGAATCTGGTTTCCCCATTGACTTTGCTTGTGAGAAGGTCACAAAAGGGGTTTATATGACCCCAGGACCTGTGGTGAAATCTTAACTGGTTTCCTACCAGTTCGCTGGCTCTGCATGTTTGCTGTGAGCATGCATGTGCACACCAAAAGGATCGTGTGGCTCAGCTGGGATCGTCAGAGCTTTTTTTTTTTTTTTTTTTTACTTTTAGAAGCATTTTTTTACAACCTATTTGGCCAAATCGGTTGTAAAAAAATGCTTTTAAAAGTAAAGAAAAGGCTCTGACGATCACGTGGCTCAGCTGTGATCATAAGAGCCTTTTTTTTTACCTTTAAAAACATTTTTTAAAAGAAGTGGCAAGCGGGGAAGCAGGTGACCGGGCGATTGGGTGGGCATGGGCGGGGAGGGGGGAGGGATTTTTGCTACCGGTTCTCTGAACTACCCGCCGCCATCGCTACCGCATTGGCCGATCCGGTCCGAACCGGGAGCATTTCACCTCTGCTCAGGACACTGCAACCATCATAAATATGACCTAGTTGTCAAGCATCTGGATTTTGATCACATGATCATGGGGATGCTGGGAAGCTTGTAACTGTGAAAAAACGGTCGTAAGTCACATTTCTCAGTGCTGTTATAACTTTGAATGGTCACTAAATGAACTGTTGTAAATCAAGGACTACCCATGTATGCATTGAAACTAGCAGGATCTAACAGGGCTTAATTTTGGCCAGATCATGAGGGGCCTAATTATAATGTAATCATCAGCCAGTCATGCTCAAATTAGATGGCACTTGATAAACTGATGTATAACAATCCAACTTGCTCCCAATGGTTGTGAGCACCAGAAACAGAAGAGAAGAGACCTGGAGCTATGAGCTGTTCTTTGAAACCTTAGCATTTTTCTCTTTATATTTCTAGATTCAACATGAAGATGCAGAAGTTCTTTACTATCAAAAGTATGAATGTTGGTAATGGCAACACTGTGAACAACGAACTGGAAGATGGTAATAAATATTATGACACTAGCCACGATGATCCATCCATACCATTGCTATGGAAAGGTAAGGCTAAGCAGACAAGAGCTGAGCAGAAGATCTTGGTAACAATGCTATTCACTATTAGTGATTCAAACTCTGATGGCAGACTTCCACAATCTTAAGATAAAATATTATTTATGTTTAATAAATGGGCTGGACAAACACAAGCAATCCAGGGTCACTCAACCTTCTCTCTAATTATCTGTAATTACATATTCTGGGCCATGTATTTATTTAATACAGAGCAGTAATAGCAATAGCACTTAGACTTATATACCGCTTCACAGTGCTTTAACAGCCCTCTCTAAGCGGTTTACAGAGTCAGCATATTGCCCCCAACAATCTGGATCCTCATTTTACGCACCTCAGAAGGATGGAAGGCTGAGTCAACCTTGAGCCTGGGGAGATTAGAACTGCCAAATTGCAGGCAGTCAGCAGAAGTAGCCTGCACTCTAACCACTGCACCACCATGGCTCGTAATAAGGCCGATCATATCTGTGTGGTACCCTTCTTGAGATGAATCTTAAGGTTAGATTATTCAAAAGGATGCTTTAGCAATGCTCAGGATTTTGCAGGCGATTCTAAGAAGGTGAGAGTTTTCAAATAATTTAAAAAGGAAATATTTCTTCCAGTATTAGAGTTAATGTTAGAACGAGGATCTTCAGGATCATCATAATAAGTGGAACGACTTGCCTGCAGAAGTTGTGAATGCTCCAACACTGGAAATTTTTAAGAAAATGTTGGATAACCATCTGACTGAGATGGTATAGGGTTTCCTGCCTGGGCAGGGGGTTGGACTAGAAGGCCTCCAAGGTCCCTTCCAACTCTGATGTTATGTTATGTTATATGTTATCATAATCATGCATGCTGAGTGAAAGATAAAATTGGTGCATCACTTTATTTCCAAAGGAGAAGACTTCTTAATGAAACTGTCACCTCAAAATACAGCTGGGAAACCTGAATGTAGGATATATAGAGTATAGATGGAAGTGCTTGCCTTTTTGCCATGGACAGTAGATTTTCACATTGAAAAATATCAATTTTTGTATCAAATAATTAATGAAATTCTTAACCCTTGAGGAATGGAATGGTTCTTCTGCTCCCACTTTTCTTTACACTAATATTAAATGGAAAAATGAGCATTGGTTCTTCATAATAATTCTAAAAGATCTGCTTTCTTCTGGCACTGAAAATAAGATCCTGCTCTTACAGTCTTATAACTGTCATGAGATTTGCAAGCAATAAAAGAACTAAAAAATAAATCTGTTTTTACTTTTTATCAGATATGCATTTGTCTCGCTGTGTTGCTTTCCCTGCAAGGAGAAATATTCTAGCCACTGAATAACAAATGCTTGTTATCCACGGAGTGTATTATAATATCTTGAAAAAGCATTGCATACCTGTAACCAAAATGAAGATCTTTATGTTCATAAAGAATATACACACATCTGTATCTTGTGTCTTTCAAGAGCTGAAAGATGCCTTATTTCTGTTAACTGAAATACACCATGGATTGATAAACTGCTATGGCTGTAGCCTTTTCTATAGCTTTTTTACTTTGTTAGATGAACCATCAGCTGAACCAGACTTCTCAATATTTTACCTCTGAGGGTTGCTTCCAGCAAGGATGCTTAGGATATCTGTTAATATCTCTCCAGAGTCAGCAAAGCTCTGATCTCATCCTAACCTTCTCCATTGTCTGGAGTTCAGAGGCTGATTATTGCCTGCAAAAGAGCACTTGCTCTCTGCCAACTACATTCCATGTTCTGATAGCAGGAATTCTATTACTTGAGGGTACAGATAAAAGGATGGTTTTCAGACTGCTATCTTGAAGCTTGTAAGTTTATTGCTTTCAAGAGCTACAAGGAACAAAACATTAGGGAAAAAAACTTCTGGTACAAGGTTTTCATATACACAAAGCTCTTCGCCAATGGAAAATCCAATTTCAGGCAAGTCTTCTGTGCTGGAAGATAAAACTTGTATTTTTTCAGCTAATATTTGTGCTTTTAGAATAACAGCGCAGTACCTCTGTTGTCATTGTGAAAATTGTTTATGTACTGTGGCCCAGTCAATAGAAACTCACGGTGATGAAATACATAAGCAGACTTGTATTGAATCTAGATCAAATGCCTCAAGTATGTGTCCACATTCCAGAGGACTAGCATCTTAGGGGGTTTTTTTTTGGGGGGGGGGTTTGGAGCAAAAACAAAAAGTGGTACTTTAACCTAACAAACAACAAATATTTCATGACTTTTTTTTTCATGACCCCAAGCTGTTTTTTCAGTTGCAGTTCATTCCAAAAATATCAGAATGATCAGAAGAAAAAGGGAAACTGGGGAGGGCATTTTAGCAGGCAGCTCTTGGTAGGTGGAAACGAGAAAAGCTCAGCTGTTGAAACTATTTTCTGCACAGTGATGAAATATTGGAGCTCTACAGGAGGCTGAAGTCCATTAAGGGTTTTATCAATAAACCACTTTGCAATATGCAAGCTCTTTGTGCGAAGTTTTCATTTAAGTTTTAGCACACAGTTGAGTATGCCTCTTGACTTCCATGCCATTAATTATTCTCTACAGGGCCATATCTGTAAGATGTTTATCCACTAGATTTTGTGCACTTACTCCTGCAATAATTCTTACATGCCACACATTCTCTACTAGATATATCTAACTTAATGCCCAGATGCTGCACTCCAGATCTGTTAGACTTCAACTAACTTGGGCCCCATAATTCTGGACTCATGCTGACTTGGAATTATGGAATTTAAAGGGCATCAAATTAAAGAAAGGGGGTTTAAATGTTTGGAGTGCTTTGTGTTATAACAAGTCATCTATAGAGATTAATATTCTTGGTCTCTCTTGCCTCCTCCCATTTATCAAGCATCAGGGCTGTGGTTAAAGGATAGGAGTATCTCCAATAGTGCTTCAGAAAGTTTCTAGCCAAATTCACACTCAGAATTCCTGACTCATCTCTTAAGATTCAACGAACTTACTGTGGATCAGTAGTGCAAAGATTAAATGAGGTGCAAATGGGCTTTCATCTTACAGATTTACTGATGACCAATGTGATTCTGTTTTGTGATCTGAATATAGATTATAGAATTTTTCTAAGCTTTCTTTATCTTCCGGTATCTATTGGTTAGCACATTTCCTCCTTGAAAGGCAGTCTTCCTGTTATTGTTCAATCTTTCAGTCACTTCCTACTCTTCACGATCAGGTGGACATCATAAAGCTGGGTCTTAGGGTTCTAAGTAATGCATCCACCAAAAACAGAACTCTGAGGCAAGTAGATTCTGCAAAGAACATGTTTATTGGAACCAACTGTAAAAGTTCCCAAGGTATTCACCTAGCTAAAAGAGCAAACGTTCCCCTTCCCATATGTCACCAGTCACATTGTCCAATGAATATAGCTGCCAGGCTGCTTGGTCACTCTTCTCCTCCTTCAGTAGCCACCTGTTGAGATGACCTTGATTCCCACAGGAAAACTTTTTGTTTTGACTATCTCCTCCCCTCCCTTCCTCCTTTCAAAGTTTGTGGCAACTATGAGGCAGGAAAACATGGCTTCAGCCAGGTCAGCTTCAGAGTTGACACTGGGATTGTCTGTCAGTAACTGCTTCCTTGAGTTCTTGTAAATTCATACTTGTGTTCTCAGTAATAATATCTACCTATTTTCTGTTGGGTTTGTTTTCAATTACCTTCAATTTTTCCAGCATCAAGGTCTACTCCAATGATTCTTGCCTTTGTGTGCAGTTCCAAAAGATTTAAATTTTTGTTTCATTATTAATTTTTCCAGTGAGCAGCCAAATTCTATATCATCTAGTAATGAGATTTTTCTTCTTAGAATCCAGGCGTTCTCACATATTTTCTCTATCCCGTAGTTCAAAAACATCTATTTTAATATGTTTCTATATCTGTAATAGTCTTTCCTTAAAGTAGCAAACAACTCCTTATTTCACGGTTTCTACTAGTATCCCTATGAATTTTTGGGTTTAGAAAAGTAAAATAAAAGTAAAAGTAAAATTTCTTTTTTTATATACTAGTTTGACATTGTATACTGACTTACTCTTAGGGGCTTTTGTAATATTGAGAAGAAAACCAGCTTTTTGCACTCTTTTCCATCTTTAATAAGGTAAAGTCCTATTTAGTTTTCCTTATTTCCAGCCGTCAAAGTGGTATCATCAGCATATTAAAGTTGTTGATGTTTCTCCAGCAATTTTAATATGTTTTCTTATAAATGCCTACAACAAAGTCATCTATAGAGATTAATATTCTTGCTGTCTCTTGCCTCCTCCCATTTAACAAATATTTGTCTTCTAATTCAGCATTTTTCAAGATATATTCTGCAGATAAGTTAAATAAATAAAATATAGTCCTCTTCCAATTTTGAATCATTTCATTTTCCCATGATTCATTTGAACTGTGGCTTCTTCAGTAGGCTGATTAATTTGTCCACTATACCCATGTTTTATCCACAGTGATTAATCCACTGTGTATGATAATACACAGTCAAAAGCCATTGTATAATTATTAAAGCAAAAAAATATGTCTCTTTGGAATGTTTCCATAATTGTAATACCTGTTTCTACATATAAATGGGCAGATGTCATTTCCAACCATAGAGAATCTTTTTAAAGCAGGTATTAACCCAAAAGAGGCTGGTCAAAAATGCTTTTGGTCCCTGCATATACTGGTACTAACCTTCTCCTGTACATGTGTCAATTTGTTTACAAATTTTAGTATCAGCATCATCATTCAAAAGGCACTGCTTAAGTGTCAGCTGGGGAAATGGGAAGGCGAAATCTTCAGTCCACTTTCCTACTATATTAGCAATTATGTAATGGCTTATATAGTGGATAATCTGCCCACAGCAGCTCACATCATCAGGTTGCTAAAGTCCCATTTCTTCATGTTCATTAACCTGCAAGTGTAAATTAGTTAATTGGTTATACACAATCAAAAATGAATGTGATCTTCTGGAATCTTCCTTGTTTACTTGTCCAGCCCAAGCCTGAATCTCATTCCTGCAACTGCAGGAACCTGCCATCAGAATTCAGCCATGGTGAATGTGTGGAAAACATTGTTCTAATCATAATTCATAGCCCAAAAGAAAATAATAATTTTAAGCTCTTTTTCCTTGATTACCTTTTCTGTCTTTTTTCTTTTAAAATCACAGACCTGCGGCTGTCATGCGTGAGATTTTTCTGGCGAATCGTCTTTAATTGTGTGGCTTGAATGAATGTTTTCCTCAGATTTTTATGCCTTCAAATTGAATATTATGTACTAATGGTTGGTTGGTTTTAACAAACTATTCCGTTTCTTCTTAACATAAATAAACTGATTGTGTATTGCAAATGTGTATTCTAACACATACAGTGTGTCTCCTGTCTGCTCAGCCTTACTGTGCTTGCTGTTTCTAGCTGATAGCATTTGTTGTTCATTTTCGTGCATTGATTGTTGCTTCCTTTTACTAATACTTAACAATTGCATGTTATATCTCTTGGCCTAGAACAGAAATCAGTATAGTATAATGTAGTTTTCTGGGCAAAAATAAGGAAGTAGTTGTTATTATTGTCTTCTTTCTAGGGAAAGAAAGAAGAAACTGAGGATAATAAATCTGCTTATTTGATTATCAGGAAGAAATGTTATATTTTAAAGAATTTAAGGGAATTGTGTAGTGCTATATAGCCAGCATAGAATAAGCATATATATATAGAGAGAGAGATAATCATTATAGTAACATTTTAAATACTACTGTTGAAAAATAAAGCAAGACGATTCATGAGTGAAGATCACAGTCTAAGAGGAAAACAGTTTATTTCCTCATAAAGCCAGTATACTTTCTGAAAATAAATGGACAAATATATGCATGTCAAATAGGACAAATGTCCTATTTGACATGCATTCTATTTTGACTACAGATGAGAAATTGAATTGTTTAATTTTTTTTTTGAAGCATCAGATTACATGCCCTCTGAGTTACTCAAAAGGAGCATTATAAACAAATGTGGATAAAAGTATAGAAAATTACAATTATTAATTGGCATTGTGGTCACTAGTGAAAGGAACACAAGAACCTGGACGCAATTCTGTGGTGATGGTCGATGAGATTATTTGTTCCAGTCCTCCGAAATACCGTTTCCCTGAAGCTGGCTTGCGAATAATGATTACCAACAAATTTGGGCCAAGAACCAGACTACGGATGGCAAGCAGATTAATTATTAATGAGGTGAGTCCAGAGTGGAGAAAATAATTAAAACCTTGACTAGATTAGCCAATTACTTTTACAAGTCCTAGTCATTTAATTCCTACTATGTTCTGTTCTTAAAGTAATTAATTCATAGCCTAAGGCATTTAGAGCTCTCAAAAAATTACATGCATTTATATTTCAATTTACAAATTGAACTATTTCATAAATTATATTTATAATCGAATTATATTACAATTTAAATTAAATTAAAGTCAAGTAAATAAAATTGAAATTATATAAATTTCAATAAAGTATTGAAAATTTCAATTTACAAATTGAAGCTATAAAAAATAGAAATAAATCCTCATGCTGGTTGATGGGAATTTTTTTTCCAAAGGTAAAGACTTATCAAAGGGACTTACCATTAAAATACACAGTAGTTGACGCTGGAGTCCTAGTGCTGCGAGTCAGGGAGAACTCCTGTTACTCGTTCAGCTTCTGTCCACCTAAGAGTTTGAAAGCATTTTTAATGCAAGTAGATAAAATACCACTTTGGTGTGGGGGATGAGCTGGTTCTCCATACAGGAAGGCAGATTCCTGCCCTGTGCGCCTTCCTGGCTGTGTCACTCCTTTGCAAGGTGGCTCTGGTAAAGGGAGAGGACCTTGAATGACGCTGGAGAAAGAGCCGCTCGTCTTTCTTTCTGGTGTGGTGTACCATGGGAAGCGCACGATCATTTCCTACAAGAGAGCTTGTACCTTGGCAATTAAACTACTACTCTGCAATTGTAATGTAGCCTCCTGGCTAATGTAACAATAATAAATAATAATTATTATTTATTATCAGTCTTACATATTGGAAAAAAGAACCCAAACACTAAGTACAAGCTTGATGGACATTACCTTACTGATGACCCCCACCCTGTAAAAGACCTTGGAGTTTTCATATCAAATGATCTAAGTGCCAAAGCCCATTGCAACTACATAGCAAAAAAGGCTCTAAGAGTTGTAAACCTAATTTTGCATAGCTTCTTTTCCAAAAACACTACACTACTAACCAGAGCATACAAAACATTTGCAAGACCCATTCTTGAATACAGCTCACCTGTCTGGAACCCATACCACATTCTGACATTAATACAATTGAACGAGTCCAGAAATATTTTACAAGAAGAGTTCTCTGCTCCTCTATAAACAACAAAATACCTTATACCACCAGACTTGAAATCCTGGGATTAGAAAACTTAGAACTCTGCCGACTCCGACATGACCTGTGTTTAACACACAAAATCATCTATTGCAATGTCCTTCCTGTTAAAGACTATTTCAGTTTAAATTGCAATAACACAAGAGCAAATAATAGATTCAAACTGAATGTTAACCGCTTCAATCTTGATTGCAGAAAATATGACTTTTGTAACAGAGTTGTCAACGCTTGGAACACACTACCTGACTCTGTGGTCTCTTCTCAAACTCCCAAAAGTTTTAACCAAAAACTGTCTACCATTGACCTCACCCCATTCCTAAAAGGACTATAAGGGGCGTGCATAAGTGCACAAAAGTGCCTACCGTTCCTGTCCTATTGTTTTTCTTTCATTATATGTGCTTGTATATAATGTTGTGACAAAAAAAATATTAATTGGAATACTAGCTTCTTAGAATTCAAAAGCCCAGGTAAATAAATAAACAAACAAACCATATCCAGGTGTTTAAAGAGCAGTATGCTCTTAAAGTCATTGGGCTTTTTTCTGTACATTTTAGCGTCAGCGTCTAATTCATTCTTCCAATGGCCAGTTGATTCAGAATGGAAGACATGAGAATATTGAAAATGGGGCCATCCATGCTGACAACCAAGAAGGAACAGAACACATTGCCCTGTCTCCATTCTCACCACCAGGTAAATATTTATTATGGAATAAACAAGAGAGCAAGAACATTTCTCTAGGAAAACCCTGCCAAAGAATTAGGGCTACAAAAAAGAATGCCACTTTTTCCATTAGAGTTGGGAATTTTGGGAGTTGAAGTCTACAAACCTGAAAATTGACAAGTTTGAAAAAAACTAGAGTTGACCTATGGAATATCCATGGAGATTCTCAGTAAACCAGGTCACGGTTGTCCCAAATACGTTTTTTCAAAAGGCAGTTGGACTTTCTTTCTTTGTCCTTGAAGATGTTTTGCTTCTCATCTAAGAAGCTTTTCAGTTCTGACTGAATGGTGGAGAATGGAAAGATGACTGCAAAGAATATAAAATAGAGAAAGTCCAGTTGCCTTTTGAAAAAGCCCCTTTGGGAACAACCTGTGAAATCATTTCTTAGGTCTTCTAGAACAGTGTATCTAAATCTCAGCAACATTAAGATGTATGGACTTCAACTCCCAGAATTCATGTTTTTCAGCTTGTTTTGAGCCAGTGTAGCCTCTCTAGCTATAAAGTGCTATGTAATCCCCCCCAAAAAAATCATTGCAGTGTGGTGGCAGAAAAAAGAGGCAAACATTCTGTAACACTTTAAGGTTGAAAGTAATTGCTAGCAGCATTCAAAATCAAACTGTAATTTTGGCTGATGATTGATCTTCGGTCTATACATAACTTTGGCAAATTGCTTTGTTGGTATCTGACTCTTATTTCATTTCATTTCTTCTCCATTTTGTTTAGAATCCTCAAAGTGGAAGAAATTTCATTCCCCCCCCCCCCCGTCTTGCTCTTTTTAGAAAGTGTAGTAGATTAAATTATGAATAAAGCTGCTGGTTTATACTGCTAGCATATTTTTATTTGATGTTCAGCATTTTTTAAAATATTACTTTTTAACTTACTTTTGATTTTTGTGTGTGTGTCACTGACAATGTTCAAGAGCAACTGTTAAACTTTAGGCTATAATAGAATATAGGTTTGGGAAAGAGGCTAGATTAAGTGGCTTTTTGATTTAATGGACTTCAGAAAGTTATTTCCTATATATTCAACAATTTTCTTCTAGCATTTTAATTTGGTGGGAACATAAAGAATGGCGAAATTACGTGAAGGCTGCAGCCAGGATTTTGAGAGGCTGCTTGTTGCAGTCTTAATTCATGTACCCTTGATCCAGGCAGTTGGATATGGTTAGGATGCTTGAGAAACTTAGCTACTCTTTGGAATGTGCATTTTTCAAAATTTGCAAGGCATACAGACTGCATAAAAATGCATACAATTCTGATATAAAGTAACTGCTGTGATAAACTGGTATTATATCAAATACCACATAAAGAGATATATTTTTGGGGAATCTACATTATTACAGTATTGTGACCATGGATTAAGGTTTACATTATTTTCTGATCAGGACATGATCGGAAAAGAGAAACGGGTAGGTTTGTGCTTTAGTTCTTCCTCTAATAAAGGGTCTTTTTTAAAAAAAGATTTGTATGTAAATGCTCCCTGTCTGTGAGAGGTAGAACTGAATCATCAGGAATGCTACTGGCTTTTTAAAACAATCATCTCCATCCCTAAATTGGACATTGAAGACTAACTGTTGACTAACTAGAACAAGTTAACAGGGAGAAAACAGTCACGTGGCATCTATGTAAAAACAATTTCTTTTTCAGGGCTTGATTGGAACATTTTAGAAAGTGCTAGGAACAGTTAGGAATTTGAGGAGAATATTAGAACATTTCCTAGGACACTTCTGTTTGTTAGAAAATGACTCCAGTCTGCTTTCTGGATAATTTTGGTCTCGCTATTGATTTATAAAATACTTTAGTCTCGAGTTAGAAATGAAAGCTTGGAAAAATTGATCATAGCTAGGTACCAAAGTTTCAGATTATACCTAGAAATAGTGAGTAACCCAGCTACATTCCTTGACAGAAGAACATTGATGTTAGGAAAGATATAAAGCAGGGGTCTCCAACCTTGGTCCCTTTAAGACTTGTGGACTTCAACTCCCAGAGTTTCCCAGCCAGCTTTTGGAGACCCCTGATATAAAGAGAACCATTAGCTTTTATTTTGCCAAAGCCATTGTGATGTTGTATTTTCTGTATTTCCTTTTAGATCCAATTTATGTCAATTTAGACAAGTCTAGTAATGGCTATCTAGCCTGGAAACAGTGCTCTGCTCATTTCATGGTTTCTTGTTGATCATTGCTGGGAATGCAGTGGTAAATTAGAATTAATACTATCTTAGCTGTATACTGAAGAGTGCTCCAGTGTTGCTTTCCTGAATGAGAACCACTTATATTCATTTTCTCTTATTTTAACTCTGTTGTTATGGTTGTTTTTAGTGATGAAAAATATTTTGCTTCATTTTTAAAAAAAATATCTGGCTAACATAAATGAACAAGCTGGGGAAGAACTGAACAATAGACAGTAGAAAGTAGTGACCACAATTTATCTTGAAAAGGACTTTTCACCTTATCTTTCTGGTCTAATTTGCCTTGTTGAAATATTTTATGCCAATGCTCTGGGACTTTTCCATTAGTTAGAAAAAGTCTTCGTACATACAATGGGTACATATAGCAGCCTCTGTTGACACCTGACTGCGCCAGTGGAGGCAAATAGAGCAATGTGAAGAATACAACAACTTTGCTTTGTAGAGTACTCTCAGAACAATGCTACTCCCAAAGCAATGGCAGATTGAAGCATTTCTTGAATGCAAGGACTTGGGTCTATGCACAAAGTTAACCAGTAAGAAGATATATTTGTTCATTAACTGGGATGGTTTCACTTTGCCTTTGAAGAGCCTGCAAAAACTTCACGATGCAGATTGTCTCAAAATCCCATCAATCCCACAATGGAAGTTTTGCCTTGGCTGTTGTTTATTTCCCAGTCTCAGTTAAGAATACTTACTGGTTTTATTCTATAACATCCTAAATGCCCTTTAACGTCCTAAAGAAGGTCTTGCTTATTTAAAGGATTGCCTCTTCTGGTCAGATATTATGACTTTGGTTGGAAAAGCATCTTGGAAAAGGTTTCTTTCCTCCTAGGACCATTGGCTGGGAAGAGGAATCCTTTTTCTATATCACTCCAAACTGTGACACCCTTTTCCTTTGAAACTACAACTGCAACTGCATCACAATTACAATTACTATTTTTTTCTCTTTGCTTTTCCAAAAAGTTTATTCTCACATTCTTCCAAATATCTTCAATATGGCTATTAAATGGCTTAAATAAACAGGTTTTTTTTAAAGGATCTGTGGGTGTTTTTGTTTGGCGCCTTCAGGTCAGTCTTGATTCCTAATGACTGTCTGGACATGTGTCTGCACTTTTCTTAAAAAGATTAGTCTGCTTGTTAGAGCAGAGAGTCCTTAGCTATGTTAAGTAGTTTTTCTGTAATAATGGTAGTAGCAGCAGTAGTAATAATACCGATAGTAGTAACATGATAAAAATGCCAAATCCAATCTAAACATCTGGTTGACTGTGTGACCAAACATTTATTTTAATCATATTGTGTGATCAACCATAATAATTTAAAATTTGTGATTTAAGAAAAAAAGGGATGAAATCTACACTTTTCTGGATATCAAAGCCCAAAAAGGTCAAGTAGATTTTGCAAAGGAAACACATGATTCACAATAAATGTGGAGAATGGAGGGAAGACTGAGGTTGTACATCTGACTACTATATTTCATCATATACAGGTAGTCCTCAACTTACAGCAGTTCATTTAGCAATTGTTCGAAGTTACGCCAGCAGTGAAAAAAGTGACTTATGACCGTTTTTCACACTTACAACCATTGCAGCAGCCTCATAGTCATGTGATCAAAATTCAGTCGCTTGGCAATTCAGTCGCTTGGCTCGTATTTATAATATGACCCCATATTATGGGGTCATGTGATCACCTTTTACGATGTTCTGACAAGCAAAGGTCAATGGGGAAGCAAGATTCACTTAACAACTGTATTGCTAACTTAACAACTGCAGTGATTCACTTAACAACTGTATCAAGAAAGGTTGTAAAATGGGGCAAAACTCACTTAACAAATGTCTCACTTAGCAACAGAAATGTTGGGTTCAATTGTGGTCGTAAATCGAGGATTACAGATTGTTGGGGTCAATATGCTTACTCTGGAACCCTCTTAGAGAGGGCTGTAAAAGCACACTACAAAGCGGTATATAAGTCTAAGTGCTATTGCTAAGCACTTAGCAATGTAATGTAATCCCAAGCATGTCAACAGCTTGCCTGCTTTTCAAGATGTCCTTGGTACAAGTACCGCTGCTCTTCACAAAAACAGGAGCAGTCAATGTAGCACAATTCAGACACGCTGTCCCTCTCCCCAGGCCAACTCCATTAAATTGGAAATAGGATTTGGGTTCCCATTCTTCCTCTACCTTCCTCTCTACTATTGGCTTTATTTCTTTCTAATCTGCTCTAGTACATAACAGTACAGCAGTGTACATCAACAAATTGGTTCCTTTTTCTTTTTTTTTCTTTTTGCTCTCCAGAAGGAAAAATGGAAAAAGTTAAATGGGTCCTGACCTGGCCACTGATACTTCTCCTCTTTTTCACCATCCCAAACTGCAGCAAGCCACGCTGGGAAAAATTTTTCATGGTGACATTTGTCTTTTCCACATTATGGATTGCTTTGTTTTCCTACTTTATGGTCTGGATGGTGAGTGATTGCAAAGGTATAGGTGGGGTGGGAGGGGGTGTTGGTTGATTAAGATAACATTTTTTATGAAGTTATATAGAAAACATTGGCAATAGTAATGAAGAACATGACTATTTGAATCTAATTGAAAGAAAGCAAAGCAAATGTTTGATGTGTGCAATATCAGCATTCAAATATGGGTTTTTTATTAAAGGAATCATTGTGACACTTAAAACTTAACCTCCTCCTTTTTAGAAAACTTTTTTTCATCTTTTGTTCCTTCATTTTTCTAACATATCTAGCAAATATTTATGCTACTGGAAAATGCCAAATCTTGCCCTTCAATTCAACTAGCCTTCTGGAGCCTGTTAAGACAATCTGTTAATCAATTCACAAAAGCAGACATTGACCTGATTGGCATCTTTTTCAATAACTAGGAAAAATAAACCTTGTTTTAAACCTTTGTCACAGTCCCATATTTGGTTTCAGCCAAGGACAGGTAAAGATCCTTCTTTTCTCAGAGTTGAAGGTGGTGTGATTATTCATTGGATTACTATTTGACTTTTAATCCAGTCTTACTCTCAATCTGGTATCCTTTGCTATGCTAGATCTACAAATTTTAGAAAAGCCCAGAGAGTTATTGCTCATGCTGTTAGGAATTCTTAGAATTAGAGCTCAAACATGGACTCATGGAGCTTCCTGTCAGGAAAAATGTGTACTATTAATCTCAATTAGTAGCAATTCATTGATTTTAGTTTAATCCAAGCAACACAGGACAGCATATATGAAAGTCTCTTGCTACTTTAATCCTCAAAGAAGTAAATCCCATGAGGTAATTTTGGATGTAATATTGGGATTAATCTATAGTCAACCCTGTGAACTTCATGACAAAATGTGGACTTGAACTCAGATTTTACTAGTCTTACCCATGTACATTAATTTTGATGCTTTCTTTAAACTTCTGCTACATGGAGGAGAAAAAAAAATTCTTGAAGATAAATAGTTTGAAATTTTGAAGTTCCAGCAGAACCAGTTTAGACATGACTAAGTAAAGATTATGATCATGCATAGTTTCTGCATTCCTAATATGCACATTCATTGGACAATGAAAAGGAACAATAAAACAGCACGGAAAAAAACCCAACTTTTTTCTCCTCAGTTTTTATTGATTTGATTTTGATGCTGCTTGATTCCAGCCAACTCTGGGCAGCTCCCAAAATAACACACATAAATACCCCATAAATATAAATGTAATAAAATTAATGTTGAAAAAAAATTACATGACAATTAAAAGATGGTAAGCCAGACAATGCTTCAATACATATACAAAACAGATTATCCCAGAGGTGAAATATAGAAGGTTTTGACAGGTTCTGGAGAACCGATAGCGGAAATTTTGAGCAGTTTGGAGAACTGGTAGCGGAAATTTTGAGTAGTTCAGAGAACTGGCAAATACCTCCTCTGGCTGGCCCCAGAGTGGGGAGGGAATGGGGATTTTGCAGTATCCTTCCCCTGCCACACCCATCAAGCCACACCATGTCCACCAAGTCACGCCTACAGAACTGGTAGTAAAAAAAATTTGGATTTCACCACTGGATCCCTAGAAATTGCAAAACTTTTTTACTGTGTCCTAGGATTGGCTTAGAGTTGCTGTCACAACTAGCAGGCATGACCTTTGCAAATAGGAGTTGAAATTCAACATGTATAGAAAATGTTAGATTTAGGAATATGTTCTACATAGTCAGTTTATGGCTGCTAATTTGTTGTAGCATTAGAAATTCTCATGTTTGTTAGCTTGGTTGATTTTAACACCCACTTGCTCAAGCAGTTAAAGTCTAAGAGTCAGAATGCTCTTATTGTTTTCAACAACTTGTTTTCCTTCGTTGCA
Source organism: Ahaetulla prasina (assembly GCF_028640845.1). NCBI lineage: Eukaryota > Metazoa > Chordata > Lepidosauria > Squamata > Colubridae > Ahaetulla > Ahaetulla prasina. The sequence goes on from NC_080539.1 coordinate 331,415,967, forward strand.
CAGGTAACAGTGATTGGTTACACTCTAGGGATTCCTGATGTTATCATGGGCATTACTTTCCTAGCTGCAGGGACTAGTGTACCAGACTGCATGGCCAGTTTAATAGTAGCAAGACAAGGTAAGATCTGCATGGATTTCAGATAAAGTAATAGTAATAGTAAAACCGCTGACCTTTCTGATCGACAAACTCAGTGTCTTAGCCACTGAGCCACGCTGTGCTTGTTTTCTACATCAGTAAGAAGAGCTCTTACATTGTTGATGTAGAGACGGTGCTGAGATTGTTAAGATCACATTCATTTCATTCAGGTTTTTCAACACAGTCTAATGTAATTTGAATTGCCTAAATTAATGCCTGAATCAGAATGCGGGCATCCTTCAGTTTTTGCAATTTTCTTAGTTTTGAAATTACAGTCCTCTGATTAAAATGTGTACAAAATGGATTAGCAAAACCTGCATACAAATATGTCTGCGTTAAGAGACATCTGAGAGAGAATATTTTATTTATTTATTTATTTATTTATTTATTTTGTCACAACAGTATATATAAGCATAAGCATGAAATAACTATACGATATATAAGCATATATATAGCATAATCATAAATATGTAATAACTGTATGAAATTGGATACAATCAAAGGGAACATTAGGACAGGAACGGTAGGCACATTGGTGTTCTTATGCACGCCCCTTACAGACCTCTTAGGAATGGGGTGAGGTCAATAGTAGATAGTTTTTGGTTAAAGCTTTGGGGATTTTGGGAAGAGACCACAGAGTCTGGTAGTGCATTCCAGGCATTAACAACTCTGTTTCTGAAGTCATATTTTCTGCAATCAAGATTGGAGCGGTTCACATTAAGCTTAAATCTATTGTGTACTTGTGTATTGTTGTGATTGAAGCTGAAGTAGTCTTCAACAGGAAGGACGTTGTAACAGATGATTCTATGAGTTAAACTCAGGTCATGTCGAAGGCGGCGTAGTTCTAAATTTTCTAAACCCAGGATTTCAAGTCTGGTGGCATAAGGTATTTTGTTGTAATCAGAGGAGTGGAGAACTCTTCTTGTAAAATATTTCTGGACACGCTCAATTGTATTAATGTCCAAAATGAGGTATGGGTTCCAGACAGGCAAGCTGTATTCAAGAATTGGTCTAGCAAGTGTTTTATATGCTCTGGTTAGTAGTGTAGTGTTTCTGGAGAAGAAGCTACGCAAGATTAAGTTTACAACTCTTAAAGCCTTTTTTGTGATGTAGTTGTAGTGGGTTTTGGCACTTAGATCATTTGATATGAAAACTCTAAGGTCTTTATTGGGGTGGGGGTCATCTGTAAGGTAATGTCCATCGAGCTTGTATTTAGTGTTCAGATTCTTTTTTCCAATGTGTAAGACAGAGCATTTGTTGGTTGAGATTTGGAATTGCCAAGTTTTTGACCATTCCGACATAAAGTCAAGGTCTTTTTGAAGGGTAGCTGTATTGTTGGTAGTTTTAAATAGCTTAACATCGTCAGCGAAGAGAACACAATTGCTTATAATATGGTCACAGAGATCATTGATGTATAATATGAAGAGTGTTGGTCCAAGAACGCTACCTTGGGGAACGCCACTATTTACAGGAGCAGGATTTGATAGGGCACTGCCTATTTTGACCACTTGTCTGTTTGACAGGAACGCTGTTATCTAATTGTGGAGGGGTCCGGAGATGCCGTAAGATTGTGTAGGAGAAATTGCTTACAAACCACTGTATAGTTCTGTGCTTTGGAAATACATAAAATTGTCTAAATGAAAGTGTGAGCTTAAAAATTCATGACATTTTTCACACATCTTTAAAAAATTACAAAGATGGCAAAACTGAAGACTAGGCTGTGGTTGGAAAACATGTAATATTATGGGAAATGAACAGGTGAATTCAGTGTAAGAAGTGATGTGCATCTAAATAGAAATGAAAGTTGAATCAAGTCACTGATCCAGAGGCATGTCTACAGAGATTCTCAGTCATCCAGGTCATGGTTGTCCCAAAGAGGCTTTTTCCGAACTTTCTTTGTTTTTCCTTTAAGATGTTTCCCTTCTCATCCAAGAAGTTTCTTCAGTTCTGAAGTAATGAAGTTCAGAACTGAAGAAGCTTCTTGGATGAGAAGTGAAATGTCTTCAGGGAAAAAAGTCAATTTGCTTTTTGAAAAGGACTTTTGGGGATGATCCAGAGCAGTGGTGGGTTGCTACCCCGGATCAGGCGAACCGGTAGCAGTGGTGGCGGGACACTCTGCCCACCCACCCGGATGCTTCTGCACATGTGCAAAAGCGTCAAGCATGCATGCGCGCACGAGCGAACCAGTAGCAAACTAAATTGAAACCCACTACTGATCCAGATGCAGTGATCTACAATTCCCATTATCCCATTCAAATCAATCGAAAAGCACAGCTAATCTATTTACAATTCTTTGGACCAAGTATCTCAAATACTTGGGAGAGAAATATATTGATACAGATCTCCAAGAGAGGAAGGTGTTAGTACATCTTTTATAAGGGGGTGCTTACCTTTTCAATATTTTATTCTATATCTATTATTTGTAATGCAAATTCATAAGTAAAGTTTGGATCAAAAACACCAATTTAAAACACTATCCTCCCTTCTCGTTTTATAAGCTTCTTTTAAAATATTGCTTACTTTAAACATACACATGTGTAATATATAAAGAGTGTTTTATTTCACTAGCATTAATCCTGTGTAGATTTAATTGATTAAATCTCAGGTGCTTAAAACAAAAATATTTAAGTAAAATTAAGCTTGGGAGCTGCCCTCCGTTAATCAGGAATCTCTGTTTTATGCTTTCATGTAAATTTAATCCCTTTATGGGTTTGATTAATTTATCAATTCCATAATCTCAAACTCACCATCAATTTGTTATTCCAGTCTCAAGAGTTAAAATAGACTAGATTTTATCCATTTTTTTTCTTTATGAGTCTGTATTGGTGCTTTATCAATAAACAATCAAATTTGATATTTCTAAAAAAAAAAAAAATCCCCATAGAAATTATTAGAATTTATGGGATCATTACATCGGAAGGGGTGTGTTGCTTTATGTGGGAATCCACATAGAATTCCATAATGTTGGAAGAAGCCCCTTGTTCTCTGTGGGAATCTAAACTAAAGTATGCTCAACAGAACTAATTTCATTGAGTTACATTTTAGGATTCCAAATATAGTATGTGACCGTCTTCTGAAGTCAATGCTGTGAGTATCTCAGGATTATAACATATTTTGGTTTTAAGCCCATTTACAGGATATACCTAACTTGCCTTTTCTCTCCCTCAGTTAAAAATAATTGGCCCTGGGAAGAATTATTGTAGGAACCTTGGCCAATTTAGGGTTTATATTCATTACCTTGAGAACTTTTAGTACAGGAGAAAAACTTATCCTCCCTGCTTCTTGCTTCTTGTAAAATAAATCATTGTGCAAATCAAAATGGCTTGAATTGTGAACCGTTTATTTTTCAGGATTAGGCGACATGGCAGTGTCCAATACAATTGGAAGCAACGTATTTGACATTCTTGTGGGGCTTGGAGTTCCATGGGGTTTACAGACTATGGCAGTTCAATATGGCTCATACGTATGTATCCAGATGTAAATAAATCTGTTCAAAGTTTTTGCCACAGAAAATAGGATTGAAGAAAATAATTATTTTGGTATGGTTTAGTTGAAATTGACGTGATAATCCAGTCAAGTCAAGAGAGCTCTTGTCCCAGCTTGATAATCTGTAAATGCATTGTGAGCTGGGACAAGAGCTTTCAGTGTATTCAACGAGACTTTGACCATGATGGCTAATTATGCTGGAAATTGAAGTAAGACCATATGGGAATTGTGCCAAGGTTCAGAAAAGCTACCCTAAGTATCTTTACACAAATCTATAAAACTATTTTTACAAAATACATATCTCTTTCTTGGCCAGGGTTACAGCTGGTCCTGAAATAAGATCACAAAATATCTTAGAAGCATGTGTAGTAAACAAAGGTCTCTGCAATGTGTTTTATATTTCTCAAGAGCCTCCAGTAGGAACCAATACTATCTCATGAAATCTCTTGTTTCTTGTGTCTCTTCAGGCCTCTCCAACTGCCAATAGATGCTCAGTATAATTCTTTACCTTTGACTAACATTGTTCTCTCTAATGTTGTCATTATCATAACCAATGTGCCCCCTTCAAAAATGTTCAACTGTTTCCTGTCAGACCCAGAAGCCATCTTTTGCATTGGGCCTTCAGGCCTGCCACATTTACTACTGTGGGAAATTGGGAAGGAGGATTGTATGGAACACGGGTGATATATAGTCATCATAACATTCCTTTCTCAGAGAGTCAAGGACATCTTGCCCTGCTCCTGGAGAGTTTGGAACTGGGAGGCATCTCCAGTTGGGATGGTGTTTTGATTGGACTATATGATGCACATGTGGGTGCTGGGCAGGGACTTGGACTTTCCTTTGGGTGGGAAAAACCTGGAAGCTTTCAGATTAAAGATATTTAGGGTAGCTTTTCTGAACCTTGGCACAATTCCCATATGGTCTTACTTCAATTTCCAGCATAAGTTTTCCCAGATGTGCCAATATGACATCTCTGATAAAATGGAACTTTGAGGAACTTCAAGCCTCAGAGTCTTCTTTCGTTGGGGGTGTTACTTGGAACCCTGACATTTCCTTTGCACTTTGGATTCCTGAATGGATCTTCCCTCTGAATTACACCTATTTTGCAAGATTAAATCTCTGTTTCCTTCTGTTCAACCGGCATTGCCTGTTGAACTTAATTAGAGATGAAATCATGAATATTGTTTTTACATCCTCTATTTTATATTTTCTAATGACTGTATTCTTGAGATGTAGCTAGTATTTTAAATCTATCTTTTCTGATTTTCATAGGTTAAGATAAACAGCAAAGGACTAGTTTATTCTGTTGTGCTTCTTCTGGGGTCTGTAGCTCTTACCGTAAGTGGACTGATGAATTAATTTATTTCTGCATCCAGTCATATTAATACAGCATATCTAGAGATGAGATAAAACTTATTTAATAGTTAACTTATATTTGCCATGCAAAATGTAACTACTATTAGTCAACATATCCATTTAAGAGACTTTACCAATGAGTTGTACTGTTAAGAAACTTACATTTGTAAAAATAATTTACAACTTTGATTGGAAAAATGAATCTCTTTAAATCTTGCAAAAATATGTGCATTAACAATCTTGCACAGAATAAAACCCTGGTTTAACAGTGCATTAAGATGATACCGTGTTTCCCCGAATATAAGATCTATCCTAAAAATAAGCCCTAGCTTGATTTTTACATGTGTGCCCAATATAATCTCTATCCCCAAAATATCCCTGCCCACTTTGTTGCACCCCATGGTTGCATGGGGTAGGGCAAGGTGCAAGGGTAAAAATAAAGTTATGGTGGGGATCGGGAGTGGGGGCTGCTTACCTTCAGACAGTTGCAGCCAGGTCTCGACATCCCAACACCTGCCTCGACTTGCCAGCCTACTTCTTCTGTGGCCACTTTCCACCATTTGCGTGCATCACCCCCAGCTTCCATTTCACTATAAGAGGCCTTTAGGAAAGTGCTCTGCAGTCGATAAAAGCACTCAGGATTGACGCCCACAGTGCCCCCTGGCCTCCATTTCGCTGTCAGAGGTCTTCAGGAAAGGCTTCTGCAGATGAGAAACAAACTCTGGATGGACATGTGTGATGTTCCTCAACCTCCATTTCACCGTCAGAGGCACCGTCAGAGCTCATTTCTTGCTGCAGTTTCCTTCAGGCCACTGCTGGTGAAACGAGGCTAAAGGGCACCGCGCGCATCAATCCGGAGCTTGTTTTTCGGCTGCAGAGGCCTTTCCTGAAGATCTCTGACAGTGAAATGAGGCCAGCATGCGCTGTATGCGTCACTCCAGAGCCCATTTTTCAGCTGCAGAGGCCTTTCCTGAAGGCTTCTGACAGTGAAACAGAGGCTGGGGATGCCATGTGCAAGCAGTGGCAAGCAGCCGCAAAAGAAGTGAGACAGTAGCAGCCATACGAGCTCCTGCTGGGCAGGGCTGTCAGTGCCACCACTGCAAGGTGAGCCAGTGGAAGACATCCCCAAAAACAAGACCTGGTGCCTCTTTTGGAGGCAAAAAATATATAAGACTGGGTCTTATTTTCAGGAAAACACCGGTATGTTGTCTGTTGAATCTGAATTTATGTCCTATCAATTTATATCATTTGAGAATATATTTAAGTGACATAAATGGTGCCAGAATTTCTGCATTTCATGGATTTACCAGACAACTATTAGCAGTGACATCCTGAGGATCCAATCTGGGTCAGTCACCAAGACCAGAAGTTTAGTCTTCTAAGCTTTTGGACTCGTGCTGGAGCTCATCCTCAGGAACTTCTCTCTCACTAGAATGTGTCACATCTCAGTTTAACAGACAGTAAATGGGGCTATTGTATCTTCTAAACTGAGGTCCAATATGTATACAGCGAAGAACCCATGAAAACATATAAAGTGGGGCAAAGGATGGAATAAAATTAAAGTTTGATGAATTAAAAAAATAGACTCAGATGATAGAATGAAGCTATCAGGTATAATAGTTAGAACTCTTATACAGTTTGTTCAGGTAGCTTAGCAATTTTTTATACTAATTCTTAATTGAAATCCATGAAGCATCCCAAGAGATTTATTTCTTGATATTTGTATAACACTTAAAGCAATATGCTGGATTGTCACCTAATTAAAAAAATCAATTAAGCATATGAATCATAAAACACTCGTTTCCCTCTATAGATTTTGTAATAACTCCTCCACAAACATTTTGTATTCTAGGATTTAGAGTTTCTCCAGTTGTAAAGGTCATGGAAATTAGTTTCCTTGTATGATTTCTGAAATTCTCATTTGAACTGCTTTTTTTTTTTTAGCCTACAACAATCTTAAATAATCCATTCCCCATATTCTTACAGGTTGGCGGGATCCACCTAAATAAATGGAAACTTGACAGGAAACTGGGCATCTACGTGCTCACCCTCTATGTCATTTTCTTGTGTTTCTCGATACTGATAGAATTTAATGTCTTCACTTTTGTCAACTTCCCAATGTGCCGAGAAGATGACTGAGAAGTAAAGCCAAGAAATGTCATCTGGGTCTATTTTGCTATAAGTGTCAAGAGACATTTTTACACTTCAACTCCAAAACTCAATGTCTCTCCTGCTTCATCAACTTAGAAGCAATTTACCTGGGAGGAAAGGACATGTATCTTTGACAACACACAAGCTCAAGACTACTAAAGCTTTGTCATCTGTTCTTCTTCCTCCTCTTTCTTCATCAGGTACCCTCATTCAGCTGTGCTTCCTGCAGCTCTGTATGAGCTTGTCCAGCTCCTTATCGATTTTTGGTTTTAGGGCAAAAGGGACTCTCCTCGCCTTAAGCCTAATGGGGCCTACCTGGGGGTCTAAGTTGAAGGAAATAGGGGTCCCCTTGTACTTGCCCAGGCAGTCCTTGAAGACATCTTCGAACTCGTTAAAGAGAATGTCTTTCAGGTTACAGTCACTTCTGTAGATGCCAGTCACTCCCATGCCCAGGGCACGAAACCAGTCTAGTCCCAACAGACTGGGCAGAGTTCCTTCGACGATCGTGATGGGCAGGGTCTTTTTATGTGGACCGTACTCGACTCGGACGGAGGTGGTCCCTCGAACAGGGATGCGATTCTGGTAGTCGTGCACTCGTAGCCGTTGTGCTTGCAGGTGGCGCTTCGCGACGGACGGCAGCGACTTCGCCAAAGTGTCCCAGGACATGATGGTGATCGCTGATCCCGTGTCTACTTCAAGCCGGCACCGTACTCCCTCTATTTTTGGCTTGGTGAAGATCTTCTTCTCCACTTTGGTCGAGGCGCGGCCTATGACCACAGTTGTTTGGTTGGAATCCGCGCCTTTTTTGTTTGAGCCAATCGCGGGTCGCCTTGCCGATTCCGCGCTCTGATTGGCCGATTTGAATTTTCGGCGGAAGGTTGGGCCGCTCGACAAACTTGAGCTAGGTGCCCTTTCTTCCCACACCGCCGACATGTCGCGCCTTTAAACTTGCAGCGTTGGCGCTGGTGTTGACCCCGCAGCTTCCGTGATTCGCCTCGGTCCCTTTGTCGCTTTCTCGCGGCAGACCCTTCCTCGCCTTCACCGCCGGATTCGGTCTGAACCTCCTCCTGGTGCACCGGAGTTGCCTTCGCGCCGCCTTTGTGGGACCGGCTTCTGCAGTGTCTCTGCCGCTTGGGATGACATTTCATGTGCTCTGGCTTCGCCCAGAGCGCTGGCTAGCGTGAGGTTGCTTTGCCAGCAGCCGCCGCCGCAAACGGATGTCTTTGACCTCGGATGAGTTGCTCGAGAGCACCTCGCCTAGGTCACGGTATCCGCAGTCCTTGACGCCTTCTTAGGGCGGCCATGTAGTCACCGGCGGATTCGCCTCCATCTGCCTTCGCCTCCGAATTCAAACCGCCGCACGTATTTGGACGGCGCAGCGGCGTGGTTTTTAGTAAAGTCTGTAAAGTTGGCCACGACACCGACTGCAACGGCGTTGGCTCTGCCAGGGCTTCCGCGATGTCGATGACCTCCGGACCGCAGTGGCTTAGGAAATAAGCCCTTTTCGGTTATCTGGAACTCCTGCAGTTCGTTGGCTTTAGAAAGCTTTCAAACGGGTCATATCGTTCCCCATTTCTCTTAGCCGGGTCAAACGGTGCGGGCGGAGTGTAACTGGCCATCTCCGCTTTTCTGCCCTGGGTTTGCTGGGTTCGGGTCTATCGTGCTTCAGCTCGGTTCTGGTTCTCCTTAGCCTCGAGATCCCACCTTCGTCGCCAATGTTAAGTTCGGGAAGTAACGAGGCTGGAGACCAGGGTAGTGACAACAGCTCTTTAATATAGGGTGAACCCAGCAACAGGCTGGGGGAAAAACCTCTCCTTTTATACAGTTCTGCTGGAGGCTTCGACCAATCAGCAACGTGCTGATTTCCCGCTCAAATATTTAAAGGTACAAACATGAATACATAACACTAAGTATCTTTACACAAATCTATAAAACTATTTTTACAAAATACATATCTCTTTCTTGGCCAGGGTTACAGCTGGTCCTGAAATAAGATCACAAAACATCTTAGAAGCATGTGTAGTAAACAAAGGTCTCTGCAATGTGTTTTATATTTCTCAAGAGCCTCCAGTAGGAACCAATACTATCTCATGAAATCTCTTGTTTCTTGTGTCTCTTCAGGCCTCTCCAACTGCCAATAGATGCTCAGTATAATTCTTTACCTTTGACTAACATTGTTCTCTCTAATGTTGTCATTATCATAACCAATGTGCCCCCTTCAAAAATGTTCAACTGTTTCCTGTCAGACCCAGAAGCCATCTTTTGCATTGGGCCTTCAGGCCTGCCACATTTACTACTGTGGGAAATTGGGAAGGAGGATTGTATGGAACACGGGTGATATATAGTCATCATAACATTCCTTTCTCAGAGAGTCAAGGACATCTTGCCCTGCTCCTGGAGAGTTTGGAACTGGGAGGCATCTCCAGTTGGGATGGTGTTTTGATTGGACTATATGATGCACATGTGGGTGCTGGGCAGGGACTTGGACTTTCCTTTGGGTGGGAAAACCTGAAGCTTTCAGATTAAAGATATTTAGGTAGCTTTTCTGAACCTTGGCACAATTCCCATATGGTCTTACTTCAATTTCCAGCATAAGTTTTCCCAGATGTGCCAATATGACATCTCTGATAAAATGGAACTTTGAGGAACTTCAAGCCTCAGAGTCTTCTTTCGTTGGGGGTGTTACTTGGAACCCTGACATTTCCTTTGCACTTTGGATTCCTGAATGGATCTTCCCTCTGAATTACACCTATTTTGCAAGATTAAATCTCTGTTTCCTTCTGTTCAACCGGCATTGCCTGTTGAACTTAATTAGAGATGAAATCATGAATATTGTTTTTACATCCTCTATTTTATATTTTCTAATGACTGTATTCTTGAGATGTAGCTAGTATTTTAAATCTATCTTTTCTGATTTTCATAGGTTAAGATAAACAGCAAAGGACTAGTTTATTCTGTTGTGCTTCTTCTGGGGTCTGTAGCTCTTACCGTAAGTGGACTGATGAATTAATTTATTTCTGCATCCAGTCATATTAATACAGCATATCTAGAGATGAGATAAAACTTATTTAATAGTTAACTTATATTTGCCATGCAAAATGTAACTACTATTAGTCAACATATCCATTTAAGAGACTTTACCAATGAGTTGTACTGTTAAGAAACTTACATTTGTAAAAATAATTTACAACTTTGATTGGAAAAATGAATCTCTTTAAATCTTGCAAAAATATGTGCATTAACAATCTTGCACAGAATAAAACCCTGGTTTAACAGTGCATTAAGATGATACCGTGTTTCCCCGAATATAAGATCTATCCTAAAAATAAGCCCTAGCTTGATTTTTACATGTGTGCCCAATATAATCTCTATCCCCAAAATATCCCTGCCCACTTTGTTGCACCCCATGGTTGCATGGGGTAGGGCAAGGTGCAAGGGTAAAAATCAAGTTATGGTGGGGATCGGGAGTGGGGGCTGCTTACCTTCAGACAGTTGCAGCCAGGTCTCGACATCCCAACACCTGCCTCGACTTGCCAGCCTACTTCTTCTGTGGCCACTTTCCACCATTTGCGTGCATCACCCCCAGCTTCCATTTCACTATAAGAGGCCTTTAGGAAAGTGCTCTGCAGTCGATAAAAGCACTCAGGATTGACGCCCACAGTGCCCCCTGGCCTCCATTTCGCTGTCAGAGGTCTTCAGGAAAGGCTTCTGCAGATGAGAAACAAACTCTGGATGGACATGTGTGATGCTCCTCAACCTCCATTTCACCGTCAGAGGCACCGTCAGAGCTCATTTCTTGCTGCAGTTTCCTTCAGGCCACTGCTGGTGAAACGAGGCTAAAGGGCACCGCGCGCATCAATCCGGAACTTGTTTTTCGGCTGCAGAGGCCTTTCCTGAAGATCTCTGACAGTGAAATGAGGCCAGCATGCACTGTATGCGTCACTCCAGAGCCCATTTTTCAGCTGCAGAGGCCTTTCCTGAAGGCTTCTGACAGTGAAACAGAGGCTGGGGATGCCATGTGCAAGCAGTGGCAAGCAGCCGCAAAAGAAGTGAGACAGTAGCAGCCATACGAGCTCCTGCTGGGCAGGGCTGTCAGTGCCACCACTGCAAGGTGAGCCAGTGGAAGACATCCCCAAAAACAAGACCTGGTGCCTCTTTTGGAGGCAAAAAATATATAAGACTGGGTCTTATTTTCAGGAAAACACCGGTATGTTGTCTGTTGAATCTGAATTTATGTCCTATCAATTTATATCATTTGAGAATATATTTAAGTGACATAAATGGTGCCAGAATTTCTGCATTTCATGGATTTACCAGACAACTATTAGCAGTGACATCCTGAGGATCCAATCTGGGTCAGTCACCAAGACCAGAAGTTTAGTCTTCTAAGCTTTTGGACTCGTGCTGGAGCTCATCCTCAGGGAACTTCTCTCTCACTAGAATGTGTCACATCTCAGTTTAACAGACAGTAAATGGGGCTATTGTATCTTCTAAACTGAGGTCCAATATGTATACAGCGAAGAACCCATGAAAACATATAAAGTGGGGCAAAGGATGGAATAAAATTAAAGTTTGATGAATTAAAAAAATAGACTCAGATGATAGAATGAAGCTATCAGGTATAATAGTTAGAACTCTTATACAGTTTGTTCAGGTAGCTTAGCAATTTTTTATACTAATTCTTAATTGAAATCCATGAAGCATCCCAAGAGATTTATTTCTTGATATTTGTATAACACTTAAAGCAATATGCTGGATTGTCACCTAATTAAAAAAATCAATTAAGCATATGAATCATAAAACACTCGTTTCCCTCTATAGATTTTGTAATAACTCCTCCACAAACATTTTGTATTCTAGGATTTAGAGTTTCTCCAGTTGTAAAGGTCATGGAAATTAGTTTCCTTGTATGATTTCTGAAATTCTCATTTGAACTGCTTTTTTTTTTAGCCTACAACAATCTTAAATAATCCATTCCCCATATTCTTACAGGTTGGCGGGATCCACCTAAATAAATGGAAACTTGACAGGAAACTGGGCATCTACGTGCTCACCCTCTATGTCATTTTCTTGTGTTTCTCGATACTGATAGAATTTAATGTCTTCACTTTTGTCAACTTCCCAATGTGCCGAGAAGATGACTGAGAAGTAAAGCCAAGAAATGTCATCTGGGTCTATTTTGCTATAAGTGTCAAGAGACATTTTTACACTTCAACTCCAAAACTCAATGTCTCTCCTGCTTCATCAACTTAGAAGCAATTTACCTGGGAGGAAAGGACATGTATCTTTGACAACACACAAGCTCAAGACTACTAAAGCTTTGTCATCTGTTCTTCTTCCTCCTCTTTCTTCATCAGGTACCCTCATTCAGCTGTGCTTCCTGCAGCTCTGTATGAGGTTTTAAAGGATGGTGCCCCATTTTAGATTCCATTCTGGTTTGGGCATCATCAATATCAAACTGACATCACATCTGCCATGGAAACACATTTTCCGTTTAATGGCATATGGGTCTTCAAAGAAGAGGAAAAGAGAGTAGATTCAAGATTCTACCTTGGCTCATTTTGAAGATCTCAGTTCCGGGCTATCATGTGCTTATATGCATGAAGAACCTTGGTTTTCCTTCTTTAAATACTCTATTTATACAGAAGTTTCAACAATGCTGAGGAGATCGTCTTCAATAGTAATTTATCACCTTTTAAAAATGTTTTTGAAACATACAACAATTTTACTAAGAAAAAGATGGAAAATGATAATACAATACTATGATCATGTAATTCTAAAAATCTTGGAACTTAAAATATGGCAACCTGGATAAATATCTGTGCTTGAAAAAGGTCAAGTTGTTCTACAGTCAATGAAGAACAATGGATAATATCTAGAATAAATGCATATGAATATTAAGTTGACAAGTTAGAAAATTGCACCAGCACCAGTAAGTGCATATTCTAATCTTAGAGGAAAATGGAAAACCTTGGGTGCTCAATAATTATTTTTTTTGATGATGGTAATGATCTGGGGGAGAAGTATATAATTGAGATGCCTTCCAACTCTTCATAAATGAACTATGAATTTGGAAGTATCTATATCTATCTGTCTATCTATCTATCTATCTATCTATCTGCTTGCGTGCATATGTGCACACACACCAAACAATAATTGTACAATCCCCAGTTTTATCTTGTTTTAAAATCAGAAAGATGGATTGCATGAAAACTGGCCAGCAGAATATGGAAAAAAAGTCTGATAGCTTTTGGAAACCCAGTACCTGCATGTACATTGAGATAATTATAGAACATGGTTCAATGTGCACAGATGTTCTTCTGAGGTATGTGAGTGAGGTGTGATTCAATGCAAATGCTTAAATTATTTCAGAAGATAAATTTGATTCAGATACCTAAATCAATTCAAATAGAGCCTCCAATAGGAATGGATTCTATTAGGACCAATTCAGGCCTTAAAGTGCATATGCACGTGTAAGGAAAACATCCTATTAATGTGAATTGATTTAGATGTATTTTATTTATGTTCCCTCAATTCACTGAGTTAATCCGATGCTTTGAATCAGTGTGGTTGATTCAAAGCACTGTGTATTTGCACAGATAATTTCCTTCATAACTTACTTGAATCCCCTTTTGATCAAAAGCTCAGTCTCTCATCAAGCCTTGACAATCCTGAGTCAGCTGATCCTGGGAACTCTTATGTATTTCATTATTTGTCCAGTAAAATGTTTGAGACAAAACTAATTAAATTTGAAAGTTTGCACTTTAAGCAATCTCCAACTGCATGGAAAGAAAAAAAATCAGAATATCTACAAGAATGCAATAACAGTCATTGCCATTACGTTATCTCTGAGCTAACTTCTTAGTTCGCTAGAGTCATAATCTGTTTTTTCCCATATTGCTAGTGACTCTCACAAAATATATTTGGATATTTATGAGTATAATGGAAAGGAAACCACAGTCTATAAAATATAAATTTCAGAAGATTTGGGATATTAACGCAGCAGGGAGACAGGATAAATCCCATTTTCCTTTTTATGCTTCTCTTGTATAAAACCTGACATAGGACATGAGTTTTCTCAAGATTTACCTACTGCCTCAATTTGTAAGCTTCATGAGAAATACAGAAAGATGAAATGGAAATTACAGACATGTCTTATTGTCAATTCTAAGCCAACAATGAAGATTCCATCTCATTCATCACTAACATTACTACTTTTCAAATGTTATTAAAATGCTGAAGAATGCAGAGATTTCTAGAAGCACAGGTTACCTTTGTACATAATTTATTTTTTTAATCTTCTTTGCTAAGTAAAATATATTTAATGGCTGAAGAATATGAATTTCAAATCATATTAAATCTATTTTTGCATGCATAAGCATTAGGCAAAGTTCCAAAGAGCAGAGCATCGCACTTCTGTCAGAAAGAAGTACATTTTTTCACAAGGAATTTAAAAATGGGTATAATCACTTACAGTTTATTGAGGATGGGACATTTACTCCAGCAGATTAACAATATCTCTTCACAAATCATGCTGTTCCCAGTATAAGAGTCCCTAAGCACCAAGCTGGTACAGTTTAATATTCCTCTCAGAGGTCTAATTTTATTTTATCCCATGCTGCCTAATTCACACACTAAACCGTATTTGATTATTTAAATCACAAACATTTGGATTCATGCAACATGTTAGACTATAAACTAAGGTCGTAAACTAAGGATTACAATTCCCGGTGGTTGAATTTACACTAAGCCAAAACCATACAAATTCACATAACAATATAAGGTAACGAAGCCAATCTCAATGTGATCTCAATATCATGAGTTCACAGTAACCACAAGAATACTTCTCGAAAAGAAGGGAGAATATGAAAGGGGGGTGGGGAAAGCTTTGCCCTTAAATACCTTCCTCCCTGACAAAATACAGATAAATATAGTAATAGGCATCTAAGAGAAAGTTACATATAGATCAGAGGTGGGTTTCAGCAGGTTCTGACCAGTTCTGGAGAACCGGTAGTGGAAATTTTGAATAGTTTAGAGAACCAGTAGTAAAAATTCTGACTGGCCCCGCCCCCATCTATTCTCTGCCTCCCAAATCCCAGTTTATCAAGAAGAAATGGGGATTTTGCAGTAAGCTTCCCCTGGATTGAGGAGAGAATGGAGATTTTGCAGTATCCTTCCTCTGGAGTGGGATGGGAATGGAGATTTTACAATATCCTTCCCCTGACATGCCCATCAAGCCATGCCCACCAAGCCACACCCACAGTAGTAAAAAAAATTTGAAACCCACAATTGATATAGATATTACCCATAATCTGTTGTCTGATGCATTCAGCATAAATGAGCCATGAGATTCGATTGATTTAACCTCAAACAGAAGAATTCTCAAGGGAACCCAATCTCAGGGTTATTTCACATGACATGTGGTGTGCGTGCAGCAGTAGCAAAAACCCCAGTCTTCCATAAGGTGGAATGTATGAACATCATGTTTACATATGCATAGTTTCAGCCTATGATAATATTTCTATATACTTAGCTATCACAGTCACATGCTTAGGGTAAACCTAACAATGCACAGTGTGAAATTGCTCAAAATTTAGTTGCAAAATAGTCAGATGCTTTATAATCAAATTTGTGCATGTATGTCTGAAGCAGATCAGAGGCATTTACATATCTGTACAAGTATTGGGAGGGAGGTTCAAAGGCATTTTTTTGTCCTTTTGAGATATTTCTTCTCATTCTTCTATAGACGTTATGCATTCAGATTACCCAGAATCATAGTTCGTTTACAAAATACAATTCTTCACACAACATTTATGGTATTTTAAAAATGTTGTGTAAATAAGATTATTTTGCAGAAAATTGCTGTCAATTGATATAAAGCATTCACTCGTTCTGAATAGGATGCAAATGCAAAGGGAGAAATTCTGAATCTTCTTTTACTCTCTATAATTAATATCAGTATTGATAGCGATAGCAACTGAAACCCAAAAATCAGCTTTAGTATAGTAATAGGTGTCTGAAGAATTTCCTTCTTCCTAGGGTTGCACAAGCAAGGTAGAAATGACATACTTTGCCCTTTGTGTCTGGAAAAATTAACAGGCATGGATTTTTTTCCCCCTAAGAGCCAATAAACAACCACTTACATCTGGTTTAAGTGAATACAATACAACCCTGTCTGATATGAAGTAAGCAACTTCTTTTTAAAAAAATCTGTAAATATAATTCCTTTTACTGGGAAAAGCATTGTTGAGCATTTTTCATTATCAGCACTTTAATCTCGTATTTTCAGCATTTTACACAAGGGGACAGCAGTCTTCCTGAACAGAATGTATAAGCATTTGGATACTTATACTGCACTATATATGAAGTAATAGATCAGACTACAATACCTCTGTCTCTTTCTTTGATTGGATAAATTATTATAAACACTGTATGTAATGCCCCAAATATTCCTTATTGCAAAACTGAATAAGGTTTTGCATAATAGCATCAGAGGAAACATCTAAACAATATTTAACCTTGAGTAACTAACTTCTGTTTCATGTTTTCTGTGAAAGCCATAACAAGATTGAATAGTGAAAACAAGATGTGTAATGCATCTTGCACAGTTCTCTCATTTCGGGGGGTGGGGGTGGGTTACCTGCTTCTTTCTTCTTGGACTTCATAGTCTAATAGTACCATAGCAAGCTACCAATTCTAGACATAAATCTTACTAGTTGTGGCACTAGTAAAATGACACAGAAATTGCACTTTAAGAAATCTTAGTTTACAGAATAAAAGGAGGGACCTTGGAGGTCTTCTAGGCCAATCCCCTGTTCGACCCTATACCTTTTCAGACAAATGCCTGTCAAGCTGTCCTTAAAAGACTCAGTGATGAAGCACCCACAACTCCTGAAGGCAAGCCATTACGTTGGTTAATTAGTCTCACTGTTGGAAAATTTCTCCATAGTTCTAGTTTGGATTACAAAACTTTCTTGCCCAGAAATGTTAATTTATACCTGGTCTGTTATATTGCTGATTCCTTTTAGACACATAGCAATACAGTTAGCTTAATCCTAGGTTATTATATTTGCCATATCTGTAAACATAAAACCATTGAGGTGAGTTATGCTCACCTGTCTGCTTAACGCAGAGTATCTTGAAGTAAGGTATATCCAGGAGGCAGCTGTTCAGCCTCTGCTTCAAGATCTCCAGCAATATAGAGCTCACCAGCTTCTAAATAATCGATTCAGTTGCCAAACTATTTTCATTCTCAATATCCCCCGCAATACATTTTATTCCTCCTTCACACATGCATATGATTTGCCAAATTGAAAATATATATGACAGTGAAGAAAAGTACATATGGTAATTTTCTTTTTTAGTTCTCAGAATAAATTATATGATTACAAACAATCCATATGATTAAGACCATTGTGAATTTTTGGAAACACCAAGTATACCCATATTTTTAAAATAGTTCATCAAGTTGGTCTCAAATTCTTGCTTTGCATTTTTTATGGACCTCTCACCCTTGTGGACAGTTTTCTAAAACAGATATGCTTGTGCTTATATATTCCTGTTATTGTCTCCAGTTAAATAGAATGTTTTTTGTTTGTTTTTCCTTTCTATAATTTCCTTTCAGAAATTTATATCTTTTCATATTAGTTTCAAGGCAGTTATCAGAGTGTATGAATAGACACATTAAGAAGCATTTTGAACAGAATCAAAATGGGGCAAAATAAAAATCTCTGCACTAAGGAAGGGAAAGTTTGTCTCTCCAGCCACTTCAATTCTCTCTAAAATACCTCACCTACCAGTATGTTTCCACCCTCAGCTATCTCAAAATAATCAGCAAAGCAGAATGTTTTGTGCTGTTATTTTTTGTTGAAAATTGCTGCTAGAAGCCTGACTCTAATCTTTTGGTTGGAAATTATCCTCACATTCCAAGAACATCATATTTGGACAAGTACTGCAAGATGAGGCTTTGCTTTTGCGATTGTGTTTCTTTTCTTGACTTGTAATCAGGAATGGGTTCTACTTACCTTTACTACCGGTTCGCAACAGGAAGCTTCTGCACAGATGACCCTTCATGATGTCGGGGCGGGCGGGCGGAGCCTTCTGCCAGTTTTACTACCAGTTCAATAGAACTGGACAGAACCGGGAGCAACCCACCACTGGTTGTAATGATTTGCCTTCTGATCCTGGATTGCAAGTCAAGTCAGTTTGAAAGAGAGTTGGTTCACTTATCATTTGATCAGTTTTTCCCACTTCTTTATCATATGTTGTCATACCATGTTTCTTTTTATATTATTTCTAATATTCATGATAACATCCATGCAACAACTTAATCTTGATTTTATTTATGATTTGAGTTCTGCTTTGCTTTGCTTCTTGAAGAACAATTTATAGTGAGTAATAAAATGCAAACAACAAAACAACTAAAAACAAAATATAATTTAAAGCTTGTGGGGGAAGATGTGTGTGTTGTTTAATGGGTTTTAAAATGCAAAATTATGAAAAGAAGATTTCCATTTATGTATTTTTAAAAATCATTTTGATACTGACTGTGCTTCAGAAAGTTGTATTTATTTTACCAAAATCTACCAGTTGTGAATATTACAATTGGCACCTGTCTTTGCTGCTGCTTTTAATGTTCAGTTATCTGTCATTTTTCAATGAAATGAAGATATTAGATTTCTGTAGACCTTTGGATTAGTATTTAATTATAAATACTGTCTTAAGTGTTCATATTAATGCAAGAAATGCTTTTAAGCAGAAGATGAATGTTTGTACCCGTGTGAACCAAAGACTTACCCTATTAAAATTACAGCACCTTAAAATTTAAATTGCAGAGGGCTTCCTTTGCTACTTCATTTCCAAACTGTCTCAAACTGTGTGATTTCTGTATTTAAAGATGCTAGAGTTTGTGCAGCCTGAACCTTCGTAAAATAGTGGATTGTATACAGTCATACTGTAAGTCAGCTTGGGCTCTCATAATCCACAGAGTTAGCTATTTTGAATTCAATTGTTTTATCTGGTTTAAATATAAATCTAGATAATAATTCACAATATAAAAGCTAAGTAGTTTCAGCTTTGCTGTTTATGCCATTTAACTTCAACGGAGCAACAACAACAACAAAAAAGTAGGGGGGGAAACAAGATCTAAATTACTGATCTATAAAAATCTATCAAAAGAATAATATATGCAGCTCGGTTGTCCTAAAAATGCCCTGTTTAGGTAGTTGCATGAAATCTCTATTACCACCTTCAGAACTTCTAAATAGCATGGATGAACTTCATGCTCTCAGACGATCCTTAATATATTGACAAATCCAACAATGAATCTCAACACATTTTCTGGATATCTGGAATTGGGAAAAGGATGGCGGATGGGAGAAGGGAATTGCAGGGTGTGAGAAGGGCCCTAATATGCTGTGAATAAAGAGTGTTAAATAATAAAGTAATAAACCTGAAACTTTTCCCCACAAGTCATTTGAAAAATCACTAGTTATTTTAGTAGATTTATTCTGTACCGAGGAAAATATTATATTCTCTGCATTTTGAATAGCTGCCTGCCAATGGCAGGTACTAAGAAAGACCCCCTTTAAGTGACACATTCTAAGAATAAATAAATATTCTGTCCCAGTTTGGGGTTTAGGATTGAACTTGATAACAAAACCAGTTTCTGTCATCAGAAAATCAGGAGGGGAATTATTTACATATATTCTTATCTAATCAAAACCCTTTCTGCAAACCTGAATGGAAATTGTGGATAAGCTGTAATTCTAAGACCATCATTGTTAAAAGAATAATTCTAACACCACCTTGAGAACCTCTGACTTGAAGGACACCCTAATTTTCCTGCAGCTGCACATCGGATGGAAAACAGATTGGTAAAAGAGAAGCAACATTTCTCAGGGAAGCTTGCATTGTATATTCTTTCTTTCCAATCTTTTAATTTGCTCTTCTGAAACTTAACATCAAATAAAACTTCTGAAGAATCCTTGCTTTTGTGGAAGATTGTTTAAAAACCACCGCCTGAGAACAAAGATATCACAGGACTGAAGGTTTTTATCAAAAAGACAAAGGCAGCATTGCACTGTTGGGACACAATGCGCCAGCCTTTTCATAAGTGTGTGTAGCTTTCCAACATGTGGAAGAGGGGCAGAACTTGCGTGACAACCACACAACCCTGCTTTTGTCATTTTCCTCAAGCTCCAAGCAAGGCCTTTGGGGTTTAACTATATTAAACCCTTTGGGGTTTAACTATATTAACATTGCAGATGATTCCTTTTTTGTGTGCTTTACATTGTCTTTGTGATGCATGACATATTCTTTCCTCATGCAGCCACTGCTGTCCTGAAATTCAGAGCACTTTAAGCAAACAATAATAATTGTTGGTGTCTTTTTGTCCCTGAGACTAATTCCCCCCCCCCCAAAGAATATTGCAATTCTGTTAACCCAATATTAGTAGCCTAGAACTGTGGTGAAATCTAAAAATATTAGTAGAGCCATATCCTCCAAAGAAGACCAGGGTCTTTTAGGAAATGAATTGCTGCTATTGTTTTTATTTACAGTAAGAATATAATTCGTATTTATCAAATGTGTATAAAATTGTAAAAAAAAAAATGCAGTTCCTCAGAAAACAGTTTTCTTCCTAGAAACTTCTCCCTAAAAGTCTCTCTTTGTTGCGGGAAGAGAAATCAGAGACGTTCACAAGCACAGAATGATTCCTAATTTAGAGAGGTTTTATTTTTATTTATTTATCAAATTTGGATTCCACACCCATCTCACTCTCAAGTGAGCATTTGTAGCTTGTTCATCCCAGTCTGGGGGATGATGATCCTACTTCTCCTGAAAAAAATGATGAGGTGCTTTTTATAGTGCTGCTGGGAGAATAGAAAGGATAACTTTGTAAATTGAATTACAGAGATATAATTATTATTTATTTTTTCAATGACTGTGACCTTATGCACTGTGAATGCTTTTGTGATATGGGGTTCTTTGTACAGATCTATATCATACTGAAAAATTGAAATGTGATAATTTATTAGACAATATTGGCATGAATATTGATTATTTTTATTGTGAAAAGAAGGGACAGAAGCCAGTAGTTACTGTAAACAAGAAGATTTATATTTAAAATAATAAACCTAGCAGTCAGTATTGCCAGGAGAAAGAAGAAGAGATACATACATACATACTTATGTACACCGTTAATAAAATGTATAAAAACAACAGGAAAGTGGTGTCATTTTTTAAAAAAAAGTATACTCAGATGTTTAGAAAAAACACTGAATTGTTTAGTGTCCTATATTCAGAAGCAATCTGCATCATTATTATTTTTTCACAAGCTGACATTATTTCAAGGAGAACATTAATTTCATCCCCAGCTACATCAACATCATCATAGCTAGGAATTATCAGAAGTATGGTCTACCTCTTCTAAATGGCCTAAGGCTGGAAAAGGTCAGGGTAACCATGAGAGCAAATCCAAGGGGAACCTTTATATTGTAGACAGAGCCAATCTTAACTCTTGCTACTCTATCCTTAGTTCGGTAGAGTCAAGACTGCTTTAAGGAATCAGAGGATGCAATGTGTTATGTCCTGCACTGGCAATGTGTTATGTCCTCCCCTAGTGGGGGAGATGGTTTCTTGTTCTGTTCTGATTGGCTCCCGCTTTGACAGCTGAGTATAAAAGGGCTGTCAAAGCGGGCGCGATTCTTGTTGCCGGTCTCTGTGAGTTAAAAAATAAACGTGTGTGAACATCTGTGGAACCTCAATTATTACGGAACCCACAGAATATAATACTGGTGACGAGGACTGAGGAAAGTACGTGAGTTGCTGAGCTGCTGAGCGATCCAAAGTGTGAATTTCTCCTCAGAGCTGTTCAGATCCCTGTCCTACAGAGCGAAGCATGGCATCGCCTCAGAACTTTGCGCCTTTTAACCCAGCGACCGAATCGTGGGGGGCGTTTGTAGCCCGTTTTGAATGCTTTCTCATTGCCAATGAGTATACAAACCTATCTAGTAAAAGGAAGTGTGCTTATTTCCTGGGTTTCTGTGGGGCAGAAATGTTCGAGACAGCCATGACATTGATGGCCCCCCAGTCAATTCATGCAGGGACTTGGGATGACTTCATGGCTAAATTAAAAAAACATTACACCCCGGCACTCTCCAGAATCGCCTGGCGGCAGCTGTTTTACCATAACAATCAGGCTGAGCGGGAATCAATAAACCAGTATGTAGCCACTTTATGGAAAGCGGCACGCCATTGTGAATTTGTTGATCTGGATGATTACCTTTTGGACCGGCTCGTCAGCGGTGTCCGGGATGAACGCCTCAAGTGGCGTCTCATCGCTAAGCAGGACCTCACATTTCAGATGGCATTAGATGAGGCATGTGCCTCAGAGCTGGCCACCCTCTCATTAGCTGATATGCCTCGAGGGCAGAGCCCACAGATAGCGAAAGGAGCAACAATTCATTTCAGCGAAGCTGATCCGCTATATGAGGAGGAGGAGGAGGAAGAAGACGCTGTCCATTGCCTTAAAGAGGTTAAGAAACCAAATACTCATGTGGGAGATAGCCTCCCTCTGACTGGCTGTTTTGGGCGTGGGGGAAATCATATGCAAGCCGCCTGTAATTTCAAAGACTCAATTTGCCGCTGTTGCAGCCGACGGGGCCATATTGCCCGGGTATGCCGATCGGTCCAGCCTGAGAGGGGTCCACAAAAGGACATCTTCTGGAAGATGACCTCACCTGAGATCCAGGAGGCCGCAGCCATTTTCCGCGATGAGATGGGAGGAACAGGGGTCAGGTGGCGATCTGAGGAACCGGTCCAGCAGAAAATCTGAATTTCCATCCTGATCGAAGGGTGGCCGTGCTTGATGGAAGTTGATACCGGATCTGCAACTTCCCTTGTCTCCTGGAGCACGATAAAGCGCCTGGTGCCTACCATCGCTAAGAAGCGTCTGAAGCCTTCTGCGCTGTTATTAAAAGACTATCAGGGACGGCCAATTCCCATTGTGGGTAGTGGGAAATTCAGAGTACAATTCAAGAAATTTGTAGGCCGCCTATCACTGGTAGTTGTAGATGGCTCATTGCCTGGTCGTCTGGGGCTTAATTGATTCGAAGCCCTGGGGTTGACGATTCAGGGTGTTAACTCGATTGGAGCTAGTCAACTGGATACACTGGTCAGGGAATTTCCCACTATGTTCAATGGCCAGTTGAAAAAATATACCGGAATGCCAGTTTCTTTTAACTTAGACCCTAGGGTGGTGCCGTGCAGATTAAAACCGCGCCGGGTGCCATTTGCCCTGAAGCCTAGGGTGGATGCAGAATTGGACAAACTCATTGCCCAGGGCGTTTTAGAACCAGTAGATTATGCCCGATGGGAGACCCCCATTATGACTCCCATTAAGGCGGATGGTTCAATCCACATCCGTGCGGACTATAGGGCAACCATTAATCGAGCATTACAAGCCCATGCATATCCAGTGCCAGTGGTGCAGCATCTGCTGCACTCCTTGGGGCAAGGATCCATCTTCACGAGGCTTGACTTAGCATAGGCATACCTCTGGTGGCGCAACAGGCTAATGTAGCCTATTATTAACAGCAACTGCTTGCAATATTGCAGGTTCAAGTCCCACCAGGCCCAAGGTTGACTCAGCCTTCCATCCTTTATAACAGAGGTTCCCAATCTTTTTCGGTTTGCGGCTCCCATAACACTTCGGATTTTTTCCGCGGCTCCCTTAATAGGTACATCCGATTTTTTTTTTAATTTTTGTCTTTTTTTCTGAATTTTTTTCTGAAAGCTGAAATCTTTTCTGTTAACTTTAAAATGTGCATATTGCCTCCTTGTAAAGAGAGATTCAACACATTCAACTTTTCAAAGATATCACATAGGTATGTGAGTTTAATCAAAAAGTCTGTTTCTACAAAGTGTTTGGCATACTCATGTTTTGCTGATGGACGCGCCATCTCCTTTGATGGGAGCGGCCTCTGTGGAACTTTCCCAGGCGTGGGGGTCCCTGCTTCGGTCTCGGAGTTTGGCCTCTCGCGATCCCCTTGTTCCCTCAGGTCTCCGCCTTGTGGAGGAGGTGGCTGTTCTCGCCCAGCCTGGCTCACCTGGGAGGAACTAACGGGTGGTTTTGCTATTTTCGCGCAGCCCTCTTTCCCGATGCCGTCGGCGTGGTGGCCGCGCCGTGTTGGGCAGCGTGTCGGGTGGTCTGGGAGGCCAGTGGCGCCGCGGGCAGACTGGAGGGAGGTGCGCCGCTGTTTCGCCAGGCGGCGGGTCTGGGCAGGCGCTGTGGTTCAGGCGGGCGGGCGGGGCCGGAGCTCGCGCTTCTCCTTTGGTCCGTCGTCGGCGTCTGCCGTCTTCCTGCCTGCTGTGGCCTGCCCCGCGGGGGGTGTGGGTGCGGCTGTGCGGGGGTCCCTTGGCTTTTGGAGTTGTCCCGAGTTGCGGTGTGCGAGTCCCGGTCGCTGCGGCCGTGTCCGGCTTTGTGCGTCTGGGATCTCGCGGCACCGCGTGTGGAGCGGACGCTGCTTCTTCGCGGCTCCCTTGTGGCGGTGGCGCGGCTCCCTGGGGAGCCGCGGCTCACAGTTTGGGAATCACTGCTTTATAAGGTAGGTAAAATGAGGACCCAGATTGTTGGGGGGCAATAAGTTGACTTTGTATATAGTATACAAATGGATGAAGACTATTGCTTGACATAGTGTAAGCCGCCCTGAGTCTTCGGAGAAGGGCGGGATATAAATGCAAAAAAAAACAAAAAAAAAACACAATTGCCTGTGGATGAGTCCATGGTGGCAGCACAGACGATTGTCACTCAGCGAGGGGCATTCAAGTGCCGCCGCCTCCAATTTGGCATCAGTGTGGTCCCGGGGTTGTTCCAATGCCTCATGGAACGCCTACTCCATGGAATACCCAGGGTAGTGCCTTATTTCGACGACGTGTTGGTTTCGGCAGCAAGCACTCCGGAACTGATGTCCAGACTACGCCAGGTGCTAGTTAAGTTCAGGGATGTGGGGCTCAAAGTTAAGAAAAGCAAGTTTGTAGTTGCTGTGACCCAGGTAGAATTCCTAGGGTTCCTAGTGGATAGGTCGGGTTTACACCCCCCTACGGCCAAGACCAAGGCAATCCTTGACGCACCGACACCCCGCAGCAAGTCAGAGTTACAGGCATTTCTGGGGCTCTTAAACGTTTTACGCAATCTTTCTGCCACACAAGGCTTCGGTTGCAGAGCCTCTCCACCGCCTGTTGGATAGCAGGTCCCCTTGGGTTTGGAGTGCGAATGCTGCTGCTGCTTTCCAGGCTGTCAAGCAACTCTTGGTATCTAACACAGTTCTTACACAGTTCAACGAAAACCTGCCGCTTGTCCTTCTCCTGCGATGCATCTCAGTATGGGGTCGGTGCTGTGTTGAGTCATCGGCTGCCCAACGGGTCAGAAGCCCCGATTGTATTCTTTTCTCGTACTTTGGCCGCCGCAGAACGTAACTACTCCAGCGCTCCAACTACTAAGCGCTCCATGGCTTAGGGCCCGGGTACTTACGGGACCGCCTGCTGTTTCCACATGCCTCCCACCGACCCGTACGCTCTCACAGAGAGGGTCTTCTCAGGGTGCCGTCCGCCAAGCAGTGTCGGCTGGCGGCCCCCAGGGGAAGGTCCTTCTCTGTGGGAGCACCTACTCTCTGGAACGAACTTCCCCCCGGTTTACGCCAATTGCCTGACCTTCGGACCTTCTGCCGGGAACTGAAAACTTATTTATTTATACAAGCGGGACTGGCCTGATTTTTTAAATTCTAAATTTAAATTTTAAACTTTTAATGGTAATTTTATTGGGTATTTTAGATGGTCAATTGACGGTTTTAATTTGGCCTTTTATTGAATAAGCTTTTTAATTGTTATTTTAATATGTATATTAACTGTTTTAAATGAAGGCTGTACACCGCCCTGAGTCCTTCGGGAGAAGGGCGGTATAGAAGTTTGATAAATAAATAAATAAATAAAATAAATAAATAAACTACTCGCAGTTGGATAAAGAAGCATTGGCGTTGGTTGCGGGGGTCAAGCGGTTCCACGACTATCTCTACAGTCGCCCGTTTGAACTTATTACTGACCACAAGCCGCTGTTGGGGCTTTTGGCCGGGGACAGACAGACTCTGCAAGTACTATCACCAAGAATGACCAGATGGTCGGTGTTCCTGGCGGCTTATTCCTATTCCCTGGTCTATAGGCCTGGGAAACATTTGGGCCATGCTGACGCGCTGAGCCGTTGCCCATTGATGACCAAGTTGGAAGACCCGGCTCCAGCGTCCCATGTTTTTCTGATTGAAGGTTCCTCCTTTCCCGTTACTGCTTGTGACATTGCTAGAGTGTCTGGCTCGGACAGAGTCATCTCAAAAGTTCTTGATTGGGTTCTCCGTGGATGGCTCCAGGGTCCTGTCAGCCCTGAATTGCAGCCTTATAAGTAAAGGCAGCACGAGCTCTTTACCCAACGGGGTTGCCTCCTCTGGGGGCATAGGGTTGTAGTTCCGCCCCACCCCCCAACATTCCATTCTAGGGACACTTCACCAGGGTCACCCGGGCATTGTTAGGATGAAGGCCCTGGGTAGGAGCTACCTGTGGTGGCCAGGACTAGATAGAAACATAGAGGCCTGTGTGTCGGCCTGTCACCGGTGTCAGGAGACAAGACCGCTGCTGTCTAAGTCTCCCCCTAGAGAGTGGGAGGAGCCTAGAGGTCCTTGGTCCCGCATCCATATAGATTTTGCAGGGCCGTACCAGGGGCAGGTATTCTTAGTGGTCGTCGATGCTTTCTCGAAGTGGGTGGAGATCACTGTCAAGGTTCCAGAAAAACCTCTTCTGCATAAAAAAACTCAGAAGCCATTGTCTTTCAGAGTTCTTTACTAGCATAAGGAAACTGGCACACGATGAGTGAAATTCAAAAACTGAACTTCCGGATTCTTTTCCCAGTTATACAAACCCCAAGAGTCCCACCCCCCTAACCCCTTTGCTGGTAACATGGTCCCACGTTCTCCCAGTTCATTCGAATATCTTCTCGCCACTCCTCCTGCAGATGTGAACACCATCTGACCTTGACCGTTTGAAGAATGTTACCATACCCCTCAACCCCCCTTCTTCCCCTCAGGGGAAAAATGTGGCAGTGTCTGGAACCCTAAAACCTAGTATAGTTTCCAGGCCTGACAATCGCACTTATGCATTCCACCACTTCAGAAGCCGTCATTAGAACTTTGCGACGGTTGTTTGTAACCCATGGGTTGCCCGATCTTGTGGTCTCGGACAACGGGCCACAGCTAACGTCTGCCCAGTTTGAGTCGTTCTTAGCAGGCCTAGGAATGCTCTCATTTCCCCGTTTCATCTGGCCAGTAATGGCCGGGCAGAACGAGCAGTCCGGTCAGTGAAAGAGGCATTGGCCAGGTCGGGCCCAGGGGGCTGGCAGGAGAGGTTGGATGAGTACCTCCTGGGGCAGCATACCACGCTGTGCCCACTTACGAATAAAAGCCCAGCAGAGTTACTCATGGGCAGGCATTTGAGGACCACACTTGACAGATTGCACCCCCAATACTCACCTAATCGGCCATTGGGCTCCATGGGGGCAAACAGGAGATTTGATTTGGGGGAGGCGGTGTACTCCCGAAATTACAGTGGCCACCCCTTATGGTTCCCAAGAAAGATCGTGGGAATCACCAGCCCATGCTCATACAGGGTCGAGTTGGGTGAGGGTAGAGAGTGGCACAGACATTGTGACCAGCTCAGGGACTGGCGTCAGGTCGGGGACTGGCAGCTGCCAGAGTGGGGCACTCAGGAAGAGCCAGGAGGTAGCCCAACCCAATCATCTCGGGCAGAAAAGCTGAGCTCCAAGGGAATAAGACGCCCAGCCCCTGTACCTGATAACCGAGAGGAAACCCTGTCTGCTCTGCTGGTGGAGGGGCTAGGGGTCCCTGGGGCAGAGAAGTCCCACACAGGAGAGGCCGAGGAGTTGGGCCAGCCAGTAACCATGGCTACCACGGAGCCACAAAGATCCAGCCGAATCAAGTGGCGCCCAGCGTATCTCCAGGATTACGATTGCACAAGCTAGGGGGAAAGAAGTGTTATGTCCTGCACCGGCAGTGGCGGCCCCTAATGAGGGAGATGGTTTCTTGTTCTGTTCTGATTGGCTCCCGCTTTGACAGCCGAGTATAAAAGGGCTGTCAAAGCGGGTGCACGGTTCTTGTTGTTGTTGCTGGTCTCTGTGAGTTAAAAAATAAATGTTGTGTGTGAACATCTGTGGAGCCTCAATTATTACTGAACCCACAGAATATAATACAATGCATCATCAGAATTAAGAGTCAACACCACCATTTTACATTAATACTCTAAATGAATTCCTGCAAAATGAGATCTTAAAGTTATGAGATCTTAAAATTATTCAGAACTTATAGAATCTGAACTAAAAAAAATGTATCTAGAAGAACGCTGCAATACTTGCCCTGCAGTAAAATGCTGCTTTGGAGAATGACCCCCTTGCCCTGATTTATCTGTGCTAACCTGTGAGTGTACTTTCCTGATATACCCTCTCGATCATGTCAACTCACTGGCTAGCACAGAGCTGCATTAAATAAAGGGTAGTCCTGCCAGTCAAAAAAAACCCACTTTTGTCAGCTTTGCCTCTGGACTTGGCAGAAAATCACTGATCTCGGATGGACTTGGCAAAGATTTATGGTCCAGCTGGATTAGAATTTTTATGGCAGCTAAGAATGAATCCTCACTCATGACCCATTACAGTACAAGTATATCAGAGAGGGCTATATACAAACACACACACGGGTGGGCTGCTACAGGTTTGCCCAGGTTGGGGAGAACCCATAGCTAACATGGCTGGTTGGGAGAACCTCCAAATCCCACCCCTGGCTGGGCCTGCCCACCCTGCCCCTCCCACCCCTCCCCTCCCCTCTCAGGAGTCTCCACGCAGCCTATTTTGGATGTGGGGTAAGTGCAGGGTCCACGCGGAGGCTCAGGGAGAGGGGAAAAATGGGTCTCTCAGAAGTTCCAGAAGGCCAGAAACGGACCCATTCCGGCCTCCGGAGGGCCTCCCAGTTTTCGCCCTCCCAGAGGCTCGAAGAAAGCCTCTGGAGCCTGGGGAGGGCAAAAACGCCGCCCCACCCACTGTGGTGCAAGAAGCCAACTAGGCCACATCCACCATGGCCATGCCCACCCAGCAACCGGGCAGAAAACCTGTTGCTGAAATTTTTGAAGCCCATCCCTGTACACACGGCTTGAAACCCAAAACATCTTCCACTCACCATTCTGAACTAATGGATTCTTGATAGGCAACTGAGTCTTGCACAGAATTGGGAGGGCAGCAGCATGAAGACAGTTTAGTCATGGCTGCCTCTGTCCAGCCTTAACTGTTGCTTCTCTTAACCTTCCAAGAGTCAGATAACGTTTCTCTGAGGAGAAGTGAAATGGGAGAATCTGCTTTTTGTCAAAACCAGAGGAAATTGAAAATTGAAAAAAGGAAAATCAGGTGAATATTAGAAGGAATTCCATGATGTTCTGCAGAACTGTTATGCTAAAGAAATGGCTCTAGAGCAGATCACCAATAACATTTATAGAAAAAAATAAAGAAAAAATGGCCATCATATTAAGCCCCCAAAAAACAAATATATAGTTTAACAATATTTGCAGAATAGGCCATCAAATTGTTTTTCTAAATATTGCTTGAGACTTTGAATTAAAATCTGAGATGCTCTGTGTGGATACTGTACAGCAGCAGCCCCCAATCTTTTGGGCATCAGGGAGCCAAAAGGTTCCATGGAGAAAGGTTTTTCCGTGGAGCGGAGGAAGCGTAGTTTCACGTGGTGCCTGCATCCCGTGGATGGGGCTTCACTTATTTGTGCAGCCCAATTGCTGGCATGACGAAGCCCAGTGTTGGTCCATGGACCAGGGGTTGGGGACCTCTGCAGTACAGAACCAGGTAGGTTCATTAAATCCCTTCAATCTTTAAACTGGCAGAATAGTTATGCTGGCATAAATTTGCTGCCCTAGCGGGGGATAGGAAAAATACAAATGTAATAACAAAACAAAACAAAAAAAAGGCAATGGGTATGTGAAACACACACTCACACACAATGGTAGAAGCCAGAGGTGAGTTTCAGCAGGTTCTGACCAGTTCTGGAGAACTGGTAATGGAAATTTTTTAGTAGTTCAGAGAACCAGTAAATACCACCTCTGACTGACCCCGCCCCCATCTATTCTCTACCTCTCGAGTCCCAGCTGATCAGGAGGAAATGGGGATTTTGCAGTATCCTTTCCCTGGAGTGGGGAGGGAATGGAGATTTTACAGTATCCTTCCCCTGCCATGCCTACAAAGCCTCGCCCACCAAGCCATGCCCACAAAACCGGTAGTAAAAAATGTTGATATCACCACCATACCGTACCACCACCACTGATATCAGGGATGAAATGTAAAATTTGTTACTACCAGTTCTGTGAGCGTGGCTTGGTGGCGGGGGGGGGGGGCGGTAATGTGACTGAGTGGGCATGGCCAACTTTTTTTTTTTTTACTTTTAAAAGCATTTTACTTTTAAAAGCCTATGATGATCAGGCAACTCAGCTGGGATCGCCAGAGGAAAAAAGCTTTTAAAGGGTTCTGACGATCACAGCTGAGTTGCCTGATCACCAGAACCTTTTAAAAGCATTTTTTTTACAACCTGTTCGGCTGAAGAGCTTGTAGAAAACATGCTTTTAAAGAGTTCTGACAATCCCAGCTGAGCCGCGCGATCATCAGAGCCTTTTTTTTTACTTTTAAAAGCATTTTTTTGGCCAAAGAAAAAATGCTTTTAAAAGTAAAAAAAAATGATCGGGCGGCTCAGCTGGGGCAGGGAGGGGGCAGCAGGGATTTTGCTACCGGTTCTCCGAACCACCCACTGCCATCGCTACCAGATCGGGCGATCAGGTCCGAATTGGGAGCATTTCACCCCTGACTGATATAGATATAACCCATAGTCTGTTGTCTGATGCACTCAGCATAAATGAGCCATGAGATTTGATTGACTTAACCTCAAACAGAAGAATTCTCAAGGGAACCCAATCTCAGGGTTATTTCACATGACATGCAGCATGCTCCAGTAGCAAAAACCTCAGTCTTCCATAAGGTGGAATGTATGAAGATCATGTTTACATACGCATGAAACTAAAACGAAAAACAGGAACAGCTAGAGATGAGTAATTTCCTCAGCTGTGGAGGAGATGAAGAATCACTGAACTTGTCTCACTGCACAAAGCATATTGAAAGAACTGGAAAAACTGGCTTGGTCAAGTATATGACGAAATTTGTCCTGCAAGTGTTAACAGTGAAAAGTGATAGATTTCATGGAGATATGGGTCTCTTCATTTGGTTCAACTGTGCTCTGAATCATTTAGCAGGAGGTTAAACTTTGCCCTTGTGAGCCTTCCAGAATGAGGATGTTGTTACAGGATACAATAAGGGGACCGCAGCAGGGGTGAAATGCTCCCGGTTCAGACCAGATCGCCTGATCCAGTAGCGATGGCGGCAGGTGGTTCGGAGAATCGGTAGCAAAAATCCCTGCCCCATCCCCTGGCCCCAGCTGAGGCACGTGATCATCAGAGGTTGTTTTTTTTTTACTTTTAAAAGCATTTTTTCTTCGGCCGAAAAAATGTTTTTAAAAATAAAAAAAAGTGCCTCTGATGATCGCGTGGCTCAGCTGGAATCATCAGAACCCTTTAAAAGCATTTTTTCTACAACCTCTTCGGCCGAAGAAGCTGTAAAAAAAATGCTTTTAAAGGGTTCTGCCAATCAAGCAACTCAGCTGGAATCGTCAGAACCCTTTAAAAGCTTTTTTCCCTCTGGTGATCCCAGCTGAGTTGCTTGATCATCACAGGCTTTTAAAAGCATTTTTTTACAACCTCTTCGGCCAAAGAATGCTTTTAAAAATAATAAAAAAAAAAAGTTGGCCATGCCCACCCAGTTACACTACCCCCCACACCAAGCCACGCTCACAGAACTGGTAGTGACAAATTTTACATTTCACCTCTGGACCACAGGGAAAGATGTGGCATGATCTGTGGTTTATTTTATTCACTTGTATGTTTCCAGGTTGTCCTTGACCACAATCTGTTGTTGTTGTTGTTTTTTGGATGACCTGTTCTTAGCTAACGTGGAAGGTGTTACATGCAGATGTATTTGTGCAGCAAAGAATGGAGAGATGGATTTAGGGCATTTATTGTGTTGACCCTCTTAAACTGATAGCCATCCACAATCTGCATAATTTTCTCAGCTGCAGGTGGGTCTCCTGTCTCAGGCAGTTCTCCCCAAACTAACCCATCTGACTGGTGTAATTGTTGTTTGTAAAGTCCTGTTGGGATCATGAAATATTTTTTTCCCTCTGGAATATTCATATCAGATTGTGATTCTGTTAGTAAAGGTAAAGGTTTCCCTCGAACATACGTGCTAGTTGTTCCTGACTCTAGGGGGCAGTGCTCATCTCTGTTTCAAAGCCGAAGAGCCAGAGCTGTCCGAAGACCTCTCCATGGTCATGTGGCCGGCATGACTAAACACCAAAGGCTCACAGAATGCTGTTACCTTCCCATCAAAAGTGGTCCCTATTTTTCTACTTGCATTTTTTATGTGCTTTCAAACTGTTAGGTTTGCGGATGCTGGGACAAGTAACGGGAGCTCAACCCATTATGCAGCACTAGGGATTCGACAAGCTCAGTGTCGTAGCCACCGGGTCCCTTTTTCCTTTACAGCACGCTAAATCTTGGTTATACTGTTTTACTGAAATCACAAAGCACACACTTAAGTGCAGTCAGCCATCAACTAAAAGTTGATCGGATTCAAGGATCCAGTGAAACACAAACTAGCAAACCACATTTTAGCCTTAGCGTGCTCTATGAATCTAATCAAGATGGGGGTAGTAGATGGCGATACTCATGAGGAACAAGAGAGAGAAAAGTTATTTCATTTTGCATTTGATTGTGGGAGGTTGTGCAAGGTGATGGGAATCAAATTATCATGTGAAAGGAAGTATATGTAATATAATATAATATAACAACAGAGTTGGAAGGGACCTTGGAGGCCTTCTAGTCCAACCCCCTGCCCAGGCAGGAAACCCTACACCATCTCAGTCAGATGGTTATCCAGCATTTTCTTAAAAATTTCCAGTGCTGGAGCATTCACAACTTCTGCAGGCAAGTCGTTCCAGTTATTAATTGTTCTAACTGTCAGGAAATTTCTCCTTAGTTCTAAGTTGCTTCTCTCCTTGATTAGTTTCCACCCATTGCTTCTTGTTCTACCCTCAAGTGCTTTGGAGAATAGTTTGACTCCCTCTTCTTTGTGGCAACCCCTGAGATATTGGAACACTGCTATCATGTCTCCCCTAGTCCTTCTTTTCATTAAACTAGACATACCCAGTTCCTGCAACCGTTCTTCATATGTTTTAGCCTCCAGTCCCCTAATCATCTTTGTTGCTCTTCTCTGCACTCTTTCTAGAGTCTCAACATCTTTTTTACATTGTGGCGACTAAAACTGGATGCAATATTCCAAGTGTGGCCTTACCAAGGCATTATAAAGTGGCACTAACACTTCACGTGATCTTGATTCTATCCCTCTGTTTATGAAGCCCAGAACTGTGTTGGCTTTTTTAGCAGCTGCTGCACACTGCTGGCTCATATCTAAATGGTTATCCACTAGGACTCCAAGATCCCTCTCACAGGTACTACTATTGAGCAAGGTACCATATATACGGTACCTGTGTATTTTGTTTTTTTTGCCTAAATGTAGAACCTTACTTTTTTCACTGTTGAATTTCATTTTGTTAGATAGCACCCAATGTTCAAGTCTGTCAAGATCTTTCTGTAACTTGAGCCTATCTTCTGGAGTGTTGGCTATTCCTGCCAGCTTGGTGTCATCTGCAAATTTGATGAGTTCCCTATTTATTCCCTCGTCCAAGTCATTGATGAAGATGTTGAAGAGTACTGGGCCTAAAACAGAGCCTTGGGGTATTCCACTGCATACTTCCCTCCATGTGGATGTAGTTCCGTTGACTACACGTTAAGTGCGGTTGGTCACCCAGTTACAAATCCATCTGGTGGTGGTGCTGTCTAACCCACATTTTTCTACTTTATCTAGTAGTAGGTTATGGTCTACTTTATCAAAAGTAGTCTAGAGTTACTTCTTCACAGAGTTTTTTCATTGTCACAGCCTTATCATTATATTTGTGTGATTCACCACCTTTTCTAATTCCATTTATTTCCGGTACAGGATATTTTAAATTGCACTAAAGGGTATCTTTATGTTTGAAATTCTGAAACCCCAGAG
This sequence comes from Ahaetulla prasina, assembly GCF_028640845.1. Classification (NCBI taxonomy): domain Eukaryota; kingdom Metazoa; phylum Chordata; class Lepidosauria; order Squamata; family Colubridae; genus Ahaetulla; species Ahaetulla prasina. The sequence goes on from NC_080539.1 coordinate 331,450,418, forward strand.
AGTTTAGGGGTGGGATAGGGTGCTAATCTATTGGTGTGAATTCTTGCTTCATCCCATCTTCCAAAAAGGGTTCTTACTGCCATCAATGTTGACTTTGGCTAATGAAAAATCTCATTTAAGTGGAATTTAAATGACAAAAATACCAAAATAATTAGTAAGATTCATCATATAGCCTGTATTTCTAATAAGGAACTTTGCTTCTATTGTTCTGTAGTTTCAGGCCAAGGATTTACTCCTTAATCTCTAGGAAGACTCTCTCAGCCCTTGACATCATCAACTATTGGATTGGCAAGCCAAAATAATTCAAGTCTGAGAATAATTCTTGGAATTATCAACTAAGATTACTAAGAACCATCTCAAGAGGCCAATTTTAGTCAGTACTTTAATTGGCAGGACTGCACACAACCAATGTTTTATGGAAGCAAGGCTCAGGCTAAACTACAACTAAAGAAGAGCACCAGGCCCACTGTGAGAATAATAAGATTATATTGCATTCCCTTTTGTGTGAGGTGGGGAATGAGATATTGGGACTGGCTGTGGTTCAGGATGGGAATAGGTGAATGCTGCTCTTTTCTACTGCTCCATTGAATAATGTTTCAAGGTTAGGGGGTCATGAAGATAATCACACTTGACTTCACAAAGCTTTATAGGGATGGGGAGGGGCGAAGTGCCTTTGGCACATGAGAGTGGGTCACCCTTCTCTGTCATCCAGGTTGTTCTGTCATTTCAGAACAATGGTCATATATTCCAAAGAAAAATGTTAGTTGGCTGCAGATCAGGACTTTTGCTAATGAGATACTAATTCATCATGTAATAGCAAGCCCAGATATTTTGATGCAACGTCATTGGAAAAATGGCATCCCAGCATTAAGAATTCCATTCTCACAGGTCCTATGTAAACAACATGAAGGTTTCCAGACTCCATCTGGTTCCAGTTACACCCTTGCATACACGACTCAGGAATTTGCAGATGGATATTGCTCTGCTGTACAAAACCCTTTGCAGGCCTTACTGTACCTAGTCAGTGCCTCTCCTCCATAATGTACCTGCAAGCCAGAGGAACTCATGGATTCCTCTTGACTTAAAACTAGAAAAAGCAGGTACAAAGCTGGTGACTAATCATCACAGGCCTTTTGCCTTTAGCCATCAGAGTTAACGTTTATGACTAAAAATGGGCTTGTTTAAAAAAAAAAAAGGAGAGGAAAGAAAACAAATCACCCTTGACCACCAAGGACTGCCTCTTCCTGACGGCCCCTATTCACATAAATACAGGAAGTAGAAAAGAAAAATCATGCTCTTTTCAGAGGGTTTGGGAGTCAATTGAAACAGCGGTGAGGAAAAGCTTCCCCTCCTATTGTGCCGAATCCATCATCTGCAATTCTTCTTCTTTTTTTAAATCGGGGGGGGGGGTCCAAGAGTCGTGAAAGTTTTGACGGAAATGCCAAGGTATAACTTTGTCTACAAGGAAAACTTATAAGGATTCTGAAAGGAGAAGTTTCCGATTCTGGCTGGGATGATGAAAATGTCGATGGGAAACCAGGGAAGCGGGTGAGTCCTGAAACTTTAATAGCGATACTTTCCTCCCCCACCCCCCACCCCCATCCAAAGGAAAGGTGCTTCTGTGTCGTCTCGTCTCTCCCCACCCCTCTCAGCCTCAGGCTGCCTGTTCGAGAATTTGTCTCTCTTGAATGGTCGCTGGCTGCTTTTATGTAGAGGCGCCAGAAGTGCAACTTCCAAGATAACATTCACAACCTTTTCTCTTCAGCGGAGTGCTGATTTAACACAACTGCAAGAGGTGGGGGTGGGGAGGGTGTGTGGAGAATTACAATGGAGAGGAAATGAAGGCGAAGGGAGGTGAAGGAGTTATTTTTAAACCCTGATGGTTGATGTCTGGAATTAAAGCAAAACATACTCATGAATCCAGAGGACAAAAAAAAAGAGGCTTTATTTTTCCCATCATTTCACTAGAAGTGGCTGAAGAATGGCAAAACTTGCAAAGGTTAGGAATGACACTTTTGCCTGTAATTTGGTGCCCATCTGTAGCCAACCTCTGCTTTTGGAGCCAAATGAAAATTTCCCATTATTTTGGCCCTACGCTGTCAGAAAAACTTTTCTGCATCCCAAGCTGCTGTTACTTGGACCCATTGCTAAAATATGTTCTATATAGCTTACCACTGAACATGCAGACTTCAAGAACTGTGGACAAACACCACATGTCCCACTGCTGTGGTCCAGGGCGAAGACAAAGCAATGGCAAATTTTTGACTTTGGAAACAAATGCTTTTGATTTTATTGTACCCCGCCCAGAATCGCTCTGTGAAGGAGATGGGCAGATTCTAAATTTGACATATATAAATAAATACATGATTCCACTTAATGTGGTAAGCTTTGGAGAAACCAGGGGTGTTAAGTGGTGGGAGGGATTCAGGTTGAATGGGGAAATGATGCGCATAATCACAAGGTTATCAGCTAACTTTGATAAAGTCACTAATTATTAGCCTGTTTTTTACAAATGTTTTTAAATGTCTATGAGAGTCTTTTTAGTAAGCAGAATGTATATACAAATAAATAAAATGGAATGGGTAAAAAACAAAGAGTGTGTGCAATATATGCATACTTTTCAGCGCTAGTTGGAAAAGTTGATTTAATTAAAAAAAACTAGTATAATTGTTTTAGTATGTGTAAAATACACATACTGTTGCCTCCTGTGCTCTTTGGGGTTAGTGTATTAATACTGATTGCTATTTGGGGGAGGGGTTCAAGGAGATTACTCAGCTCTTTGGGGGGTTCAGGGAGATTATTGAACTGGTATATAAGTTCCTTGTAATACAACTTGTTTTATGTGCTTATTAGAAGGATAATCCCCAGTGGAAAGGCTTTTCCTATAATATTAACCATAAAACAAAGGACATTTAGTCTAAATATTAAAAATAAATTTGTGATAGTAAAAGTCATTAGGCTCAAACAGTTATGGATTTCTTCTCTGTAGGTTTTTGAACAAAAATTAAATAGCCATTCTAGCAATGAATTGGATTTAGTTGCAGATTTCTTTTGATTCATAACTTTCTGTGAGTCTATGAAATTCCAGTTTTGGCAAGCCAACCGTACTAGAAGCTACTGTCTGCATCTGAAATACTTCATGTAGAACATGAAGAGCATATTGTTGGCAGTCATGACTGGGTGGGCTTCACAAAGTTTTGTCAATGCTGGGCATGGCCAGTCACAAAACGGATGTCAAACTCCAAGGATGCATTGAATGTGTACTTTCTTTTTCTTGGCAGGTGGGTTCATTTGAAACAAAACACATCTTCATTTCCTATTAATCCTGAAATGTCTTTCAGCTTGCCATTTATTTTTTAGTTAAAAGATTGTTTTAAAAGATGAAGATCATTGGCATCAGAAAGTTTAATAGATGCCAAGTAAAAAGTTAGTGGATGTATTGCTGCTTATGAGCGCTATATTGCCTGCTCCTTCTCTGCCTGTCGATTCAAAGACAGCAATCCTAAGGCTCCAATACCTTAGAATAACAATACCTTAGAAAAACAGCCTAACAAAATTAGCTCATATGTAGGCAAAATTGCATTACATATATTTCTCCCTGCATTGCTTTATGTACAAGCTAATTAATTGTTAAATACTAACAAATGCAATGTTTCTTATTGCTCTGCACATATATTGTATAGCAGCTTCGGAAAAGAAGGGAGGACTTGGTAGTAGAAGAATTGAACCGCAAGTGAGCAGACCACAATCTCTTTTGAATTTAGAAGGCAGATTTTCCAACTTCACAGAGATGTGTTTACAGTAAATTGAAATGTGAAATCCACATGGCAACTGGATTCTATGAAGTAATTAAGTCCACAGACAGTTCAAGAAACTATAGCTTTGGTGAGCAAAACTGGACTGATAAAGAGGGGAAAAAATACAACAGCAAAATAAATCCCAAATGTTCTGACAGAGTCATCATCTCAAAATTCCTTGCTAGTTAAAGCCATAATATTGTATGCAGGTTATGTGATTTTAAGCTCATGAATTTAGATTAGATTGTAGAGTGACTTCAGTGAAGTAAAGTACAATTGGGAGAATATTTATATAAATAATTTGCAAGGAAAGACAGGATGCCTAGCAATTTTAGGGTTCTTTATATGGGAGAACTACATATGGAAATGGAGAACTTTCAATCTCTATGCTTCTGTCTATGCATCTGAGAGTGAAACTCAAATGTAATCTTATTTTCAAATATAGTACAATAAAAACAATCCCAAGAAGATGACATCACTATTTATAAGTGCACTTTGTAGAACAGTATAGTGTACCAGCCACTACAAATATACATTTTACACACCCTTGAATGCTATTTCCTATGCAAATATTTCCAGATAGCATAAGAAAGTACATGAAGATAGATCTGAACTGACAGAGAAAGATTGGAAGCACATGCATATTTGAAATATTTCAATGGCTGCTCTCAGCTACATCTGGCAATTCAATCTTTTATCATAAAGCAGCGTTAGGGGGACAAATTTTACAGGGAGTGGGCAAAATGACATAATTGTCAAAATGAAATTGCAACACACATATATGCCTGCCTGCCTATCATCATAAAATGTATTTATAATTTAACTATATACATTATGTTATGATATATATTGTGTATATAATTGTTTTTCTACTTTGTATAGAATTACTTTAGCAATGTAAATGACTCAAATCATACTGCTCTTTTTGGTACAACAAAAGAATAATATTTAGGCCATATGTAGCATTTTCCAAGCAGATCTTCTCCCCCCACCCAAAGTAGGCCCACACTGGGAATTGTTTTTTAATAAATATGTTTTATCAACTGCGATATAAATTGTAATCTGGTGGCAAGTCTCTATGAACCTTTTCTCCTAACATCATGACATCTGACTCAGAAGCACACCACCTATTCCCCAGCCAGTTTTGCTGAAGAGATTTTAACTTAGTATTCATTTTTTCTCCAGACTGCCTTTGTGAGATTTTTTTCTCCACTCTGCCCTTCTGAAGGTTGGTGTCTATGTTCCATTGTGAGATTATAATCCATCATGGAATTATAGCTCTTTTGATGTGTTGGGATATCCAGCTGTATTCAAATAAGGATCTCCACAAGGGATTTTTTAAAAAAAAAGATGGGACCCGTGGCACTGAGCAATCCTACCCTTTATTTACAATAGTGCTGCTTGACTTTTTTGGCCCTCCCCCCCAGCCCCGTGAATCTGGGCTCTGCAGTTTTATCTCCTCTGAGGACAGTAACAGGATGTTGGAAGTGTTGGAAGAAATATCCATCTGGGTTCAGTTCCAAGTGGGGACAAAGACACTGGAAACATGAAGGCTGCTTGGAAAGATGGTTTAATGGTGGCCAGGATCACATGGCTTGAGATCCTGAACAGAAAAGGGGCTGAGATCCTGTGTGCTCCCTGGCTTTATGCTTTTTCTGAGCTTTGAACTTTCTGGGGCACAGGAAGAGTATCCTGATTGGTTGTCAAACTCCCAGGTGGTCTAGGGGTCTTACTTAACATTGTAGGTTGTCCCTCAAGCTTGCCTGAGCCTTGCCATGTGGTGAGTTTCTGTTGCTAGATGGGTTCTATTATGTTGCAGATGATGGCCCATTGACAAAGGTGGGGAGAATGAGTTTCTACCTCTGACCCGTTGACAAAGGTGGGGGGAAATGAGTGAGCTTGGCTGAGGCTTTAATGGCCCATTGACAAAGGTGGGGGGGAGTCAGGAAGCTGCTTTGTCTTTAAAACATGTTTCTCCATTTCTCATCCAGGGAAATATATTCTGCCTTTTAAAATATTTTCTAAAATATTTCATTCTTCTAGGAGGGGGGTGAGGGCTATTTAGTGGTTAGAGAAACAAACATATTTGTCTAAGGGCCACTTCAATATATTTTTGTTTTATGCTTTAATATTACCCACTACAAACTACAAAAATCAGCAAATAAATTTAAATCAAGGCTGTGCAAGAATAGAAAAATGAACACAATTTTGCACAGACAATTGCATCTATAGAACACATGGACTTCTCTAAACCAAAAATGTCTCCAGAAGTTATTTTTTTCAAGAACTCCGAGACAATATTTTAGAACCATCAACTATTCACATGCATTTCTTTCTGTTCTGTTGGAAGAAATATCCATCTGGGTTCAGTTCCAAGTGGGGACAAAGACACTGGAAACATGGAGACTGCTTGGAAAGATGGTTTAATGGTGGTCAGGATCACATGGCTTGAGTTCCTGAACAGAAAAGGGCTGAGATCCTGTGTGCTCCCTGGTTTTATGCTTTTTCTGAGCTTTGAACTTTCTGGGGCACAGGAAGAGTACCCTGACTGGCTGTCAGACTCCCAGGGGGTGGGGGTCTTAGCTAGCCTTGCTGGCTGATGTAATCTTCCCAGGTGCCATGTGGTGAGTTTCAGTTGCTAGATGGGTTCTATTATGATGCAGATGATGGTTGATAAAGGTGGGGGGAAATGAGTGAGCTTAGCTGAGGCTTTAATGGCCCATTGACAAAGGTGGGAGGGGAGTCAGGAAGCTGCTTTGTCTTTAAAACATGTTTCTCCATTTCTCATCCAGGGAAATATATTCTGCCTTTTAAATATTTTCTAAAATATTTCATTCTTCTAGGAGGGGGGTGGGTGCTAAATTCCTACAATCCCAACTTTTTTTTTTCAAAACGTGAGTTTTGAAACATGCTCTTGGCAAAAAATTAAAATTGATCAAATCAGGGATGTTTGATTGGTGCTTTTAATTTTTCTGATGCAAAGGAAGCCATTGATAGAGACAACAGAAAAAAGATTCCTTCAGTGGCTCCCAAAAGCTTTCAACCATGAAGGTCTAGCAGCCAGGGGAAAAGTTCTGGTAAGAATTTTACAGTATCCAATTTTCTATGCCAATTAATTTCAGCTGTTAGATATCACTTTCTGTGAGCTTCCAGTCAGGTTTCAAGCAAGCACACATCCCAAAATTTTCACAGCCATGGTTTTCCTTTAAATTACAGGCTGCCCATTTCCAAGGGTTGGTTACTGAACCTGCCCTAGCTCTTACTTTAGTGCATCCAGATTTATTTTAGTCCAAATTGAGGTTAATCAGTGTGCAATCCAGGCTTTTTCCTTTCTTTTTTTTTTTTTTAAATTACACACAATGAGCCCTGGGACTTCTACTCATGAGACCACCAGTGCAACATATCTTGCTTTACTGGGCAACTGGGCAGCATCATTTGTGAGTCATAGTCAGGGCTTGGGTTTTGGATATCACTTTTTCTGCTATCTCTTCAAGAGAGGAATTGCCTGAGGGGGATGCCCCTCCCCCATGGAATTAGCAGGGAGATCTGACTCCTTGGGCTTTTAGTGCCACAGAGCAAAAATCAACCTAGAAGTCTTGTGTGGAGGTAAGTGAAGGGAATAGTTTCAGTCTAATTCTGAATGGTGTGTCTCTCTGTGTGTGCCTGTGTATGCAGCTACTTTTACAATTCAGGCAATACAAACAATACAAACATGCTGGACAAATTTCCCTACCATTAGACAGAAATCTCAGGTGTTCAGAACTAACTGTGGCAGCCACTCAAATACAATCCTTACATGAGTACTTTAGACTGATTACAATATAAATGAGACAAGACAGAAAACCTTACAATGAATTTCCACCCTCCCCCATAGTCTTTCCAGCTTTTTTTTTTTTTTTTTTTTTACATTTATACCCCGCCCTTCTCCGAAGACTCAGGGCGGCTTACAATGTATAGGGCAATAGTCTCATTCTATTTGTATATATTTACAAAGTCAACTTATTGCCCCCCCAACAATCTGGGTCCTCATTTTACCTACCTTATAAAGGATGGAAGGCTGAGTCAACCTTGGGCCGGGCTCGAACCTGCAGTAATTGCTGTCTTCTGGGAATTGAAAAGAGTCTTTTAGTCTTTACTTGTACATCTCAGGGTCCTTTCTTTCATATCTGCTGGGTAGCATGCTTGGTAATAAGGCTGGTTAGTCAGGCTTGGAAGGTCTGCTCCACTCTGGTTGCTGTGATGACTTTCAGTGGGGGCTGGATTCAAACTCAATTCCTGGCTCCAACAAATGGAAGGTCTCCTCTGGGGCAGCATCTGGAACCATGTGCTCTGCTTCCACAGTTGCAGAGTCATCTTTTCAGGGCTGAAAGACATTAGAACAGGATCTCCTCCCCACTTTTGTGGGTAATCTTCTCAGGAAAGGCATTGTAACAGGATTAAAAGGAGGGGGGGTAGATATCTTGCAGGCAGAGTTTGAAAAGAAACAACACATCAATATTGCAGTTACTAAAAGATAATGCAGTTTCAACAAAATGCAGTTTCAACAACTGATGAGAAAGAAAAAACAGGATTCTCATGCTTCAGGAAGAGGTACAGGTAAAATCATTTAAATACACAGTAAATGCAAGACTGAATTTTTTTTTCTCTTGTAAGTGAACTTAAAACGTTTCCTCATAAACTTGAGTTGTTACTTTAAGATAAAGAGAGGGAAGGAGAAAAAAAAAAGAAATAGGATGGAAAGTCCTCTTTACTGTTTTGTTGGCCGGACAAAGACAGGAAAAAGGCTCTTTCCTTTTTTTTCTCTCTCTCTTCCCCATTTTCATTGCTTCAACCTTTTTTCTCTTTCCCTAACAATTTAAAATTCTTGTCTCTGGAGATCAGATACATTTTATAGTTAAAATTACCTCAAGGGCCCACAAAGACAGACATACACACATAAAAAACGAGGACAAAGAGAGGAAAACAAAACGGAGATTTACACACACACTGATCATTCAGGCCATAAATTTCAGTTAAATTAGGGAAGGCACAAATCTTAACAGACAGACCACGTGGTTCCATAGAAGAAAGAGAAAGGGACAAACAAACAAACAAACAAAACAAAAACCCAAACATGCCTATTTATATATTTCCCTTTTCTTTTAAGTACCTTTATTTAGCCAAATTTGTTTCCTATTCTCATCTCTTAGCAAAGCCCATTTTTCACATAGTTTCCTCAACTACTTTTTCCGCATACCAGGCAAAACTGGCAGCCGCTGGGCATCCCAGGCCCCAAGCAGGTCTCCTAGGGGATTTCCCGCCACCCTCGAGCTACTGCTTCCCATGTTTTCCTCTCCGATGTGAGGTTTTATTTTTCACTTTGGCTTAGCCGGGTGGACCCTCCTACAGTTTTCAGAAAAAAAAGTTCTGGGAAGGACTTCGACTCCCTTCTGTCGAAGTATGGGCCCCTTCCTGTTAAGGGAGCTTCGTTTTGGATCAAAAAGGTGATCCCAGAGGACCTACTGCCCCTCCAGCAGGTACGAGCACCTCCTCAACACTGCTTCCTGCTTTGCTTTCTCTAAAATACACTAGTAAACTCTACTCTTTTTAATTGTCCCCTTCACACTCACTTTCCTTTTACTCGGCTCCCGTTCCTGATAAACACAAAGTTCCACGTTTGGCTTCCCCCACTTGCTTTCTCTAGCCTACCGGTCACGGCTTGGTGAAGCTAGCAGTAGGCAGAGGTGCGGCTAGAGGTTGCTCAAAGAGGTGGAATCAGATTGTTTCCTCAGGTGGAATCCCACACACACACTTCTTCCTTCCCTAACAGAAGGTCCTGTGCTCTGGCAAAACCCCCATGCTCTCCAGACTTTTGGTCTTTCTGCGGTTAGGAAATGCACAGAGGAAGCAAGATCCAGCTGTGATTGGGAGAAGGGCTCTCTCATTCACACACATGCAGGCATACACATATTTCCCATGCTTTTCCATGCTTTAAAATTAAAATTTAGAGGTACTCACCTTCTTTCCAAGCAGCCTTTGAGCTCAACACTCAAAACCCCTTTAAAACCTAGTTCCAAATGGCCAAGGTCCAGGAAAACTTACCCACAGACTCAATGGGTCTGCTGCTAGCAAGGGAGGCTTACCTGGGCCAGGTCCATTGGTTAGGTTAGCTTGGAGTCCCATCTGGGGTGCCAATTGTTGGAAGAAATATCCATCTGGGTTCAGTTCCAAGTGGGGACACTGGAAACATGGAGGCTGCTTGGAAAGATGGTTTAATGGTGGTCAGGATCACATGGCTTGAGTTCCTGAACAGAAAAGGGCTGAGATCCTGTGTGCTCCCTGGTTTTATGCTTTTTCTGAGCTTTGAACTTTCTGGGGCACAGGAAGAGTACCCTGATTGGCTGTCAGACTCCCAGGGGGTGGGGGTCTTAGCTAGCCTTGCTGGCTGATGTAATCTTCCCAGGTGCCATGTGGTGAGTTTCAGTTGCTAGATGGGTTCTATTATGATGCAGATGATGGTTGATAAAGGTGGGGGGAAATGAGTGAGCTTAGCTGAGGCTTTAATGGCCCATTGACAAAGGTGGGGGGGGAGTCAGGAAGCTGCTTTGTCTTTAAAATATGTTTCTCCATTTCTCATCCAGGGAAATATATTCTGCCTTTTAAATATAAATATATTCTAGGAGGGGGGTGGGTGCTAAATTCCTACAGTTCCATGACCTTTGTCCAAGCAGAGTTGAAATATGAGTCCTTTTATTTAAAATTACCTGGCCAGAGTTTATTTTTCCACAAATGCATGTGAAGTATTATAGGGTGTGTCAATTTTTCAAGTACCATGATTTATGGATCCCATCCTAATCAAGGTAAATACAAACATAGGCGGTTTTCTAAGTTTAGGAAGTACAACTTAAATCATCAGAATTTATATCGCTATCACTGTTATCATTGGAGCAGCTGAACACTGTTTTGTTAGATCCTCTACCTGCCACTCTTCTCCACTGTGACTTTCATAAATAAACTCCCATTAGTCAAATACTCAGGAAGCCCCAAATGACAAAATGTGAAATCTGTAGGGAAACTCTTTGAATGTTCTACTAATTTGCATCTCTGTTGGCTCTATGTGAATCATGTTTTACAGACAGAAAAGCTATTTTTCATTAATAGCAGTGGCAAACATTGACAGCTACTGCAGGCATTCTCAGTTACTGCCTTGATTACCAACAGTAGGAACTGTCAATTTAGGTGCTCCTGTGTCTGATTTGATGTTGTAGTCACAGCAACAATGTACATTTTTAGAGCAGACATAGATTGCTTGCAGCTATATATCAGCAACATCCAAAATACCACAATGTCCTCTCCTTTGATTAGATGTGGTCATAAAAAATATTTCAGAAATATTTGGGAGAGAGGCATATAGCTCACTCAAATCCACCTACACACCCCCTCCCCCAATAGTTGCATGGAAATGGAAAAATTGCTTTGCAATGTAAGTGAAAAGGGAAGACAATTATGCTAAGTATTTTGGCCAGACATGCCTAAAATACTTACCGTATTTTTTGGAATATAGGACGCACCTTAGTTTTTGGGGAGGAAAATTTAAAAAAAGCTGATTGGCAGGTGGATTGGCCTCCGGGAATACCCCCGATCAGCTGTTCCAGAGGTGAATTTTAGCAAATTTTCTTGGTTGTGAGCTCTGTACCTTGCTTTTTTTTTTTTTTTGGTTTTTTTTTCTGCCTTTGAAACTTCTGAAATTTCAGAAAAAAACTTTTTTTATGCCTCTGAAAGCCTCTGAAACAGCTTCAGAAAAAAAGCCTCTGAAGCTCTGTTTGGAGGCTTTTTTTCGGAAGCTCTGTTTGGAGGCTTTTTTTTCAGAAGCTCTGTTTGGGGGCTTCTTTTTTATGTACACTGAGAGCATATGCATCAAGACAAATCCCTTGTGTGCCCAATCTTCTCCTTTTGAGAAGCTGGGTGAGGCTACATTCGGAGTATAAGATGCACCCAGACTTTCACCCTCTTTTTTGGGGAAAAAAGGTGCATCTTATACTCTGAAAAATATGGTATTTGTGGTGTTCTGATCTAGATCATTGGTTCATGGCTTATAGCCTAGTGTTCCAGCTTTTAAGGACTTCTAATTTTTAAAGTCTTTCATTATTTTACATTAAATCTGCAAATCTTGTAGCTAGAAGAATGTATTTCTGATATAAGTACAGATACTTATGAATAGTCATATATTGGATAATTGTTTAAATCCACATTCCATATTTTAGGAAATGTTCCAGACCAAGCATTAATGTGATCATTAACATTAATATATGGCAGAGATACAAGTTATGATTTGTTCTTTGGGTTGCTATATGATAGCAAGTGGAAAGGAGCTATATGTTTACAAATCAATAGGGTTTTTTTTCTCAGTTTCCAATCATTTTCCCAAGGTCAGTTGATTCAGAAACAAAACAAAATTCAATAATTCTTGATCTGTGTTTTGCACACTTGGGTGAAAAGTGTAGAGTATCTTTCTGGGCTTCTTAATTCTAGATTGAGACACTGAATAGAACCTGTGAGTTAGCAATAACACAGTATCTTCCAGTGGATGGATCAATCTACCCCCTATCCATTTGAGCATCATATGCATGCATTCTCAGCTATGTCCTCGTCACAGTGTCAGCATCAATCCCTGATTTTTAAAAAATGCATGAACATCTGCATTATCTTTGATGCATGTGTTACCCTTACATGTACATATCTGTACCCGGTTCACCTGAAATATTCCATTTTAGTTTTTCAGTTGTAAACTGTATGTTCCAAATTGTGTTCAGTTAAGGCAGATGTGTCAAAAACTCAATTTCATCAGGGTTGTGTTTGACCTCGGGGAGGGCGGCATGGCCAGGGTGGGCATGGCCAGCTGGACATCACTCATGGTGACACCTGTGGTGGCCTGAGCTCTCTGCCAGTGAAAACAGGCTCCCAAACTCTGTTTTTTGGCTGTGACAGCCTCCTGCAACCCTCTGCCAGTGAAAATGGAGCTTGGGAGCTCCCCCCTAGCTCCTTTTTCACTGGTAAAGGCACCGTGGGCCGGTCCTTTGCTGTTTCCAAGACAGCCCCATGGGCCAGATCTAAGCACCCCGCGGATCGGATATGGCCCAAGGGCCTTGAATTTGACATCCCTGTATTAGGGGAATCATTTGACAGTGACAAAGTGTTAATGACACAACAGTAAAAGAGGAAAAAAGAAGGGACCCCCCCCCCTTCAAACATCCTGTATTTTTTGTCATGTTTCCATCCAAAATTTGTTAGGTGCCTTTGGCTTGTACTGAAAGACCACTACAACCCTCAAATGTTAGCAAAAAAAGCCTTGATTTCTCTGAACAGTATGCTATAATAACTTCTATTGTAATGTTTGACATATATATATATATATATATATATATATATATATATATATATATATATATATATATATATATATATATATATATATATATGTGGAAATGTCTTGGCAACGTTTCGAAGTCTCATTCGTCATCTTTGCAGCTCACCAGCTCAAATCCCCCTGCAACACAGACTAAATTGAGCACAACCAAGCCCCCACCCGAACAGGACACACCCCCAGCCAATCAGAGCACAAAAAAACCTCCATCCAATCAGAGCACAGCCAAGCTCCCACCCAATCAGTTCAAACCCCCACTAGCAGTTAAAAGGAAGAAACAGCTGCGATCACACATTGCTCCCAGAAGCACGAAGCTGAAGCCTGAAGATGACGAATGAGACTTCGTCGAAACGTTGCCAAGACATTTCCAATTTTACACGGGAGAAAACCCGAACAACCAAAGACCTACATATATATATATATATATATATATATATTTGTTTTCTGAGGTTTTCGCGGGTGTTTGTATGTAGGTCTTTGGTTATTCGGGTTTTCTCCCGCGTAAAAATGGAAGTGTCTTGGCAACGTCTCGAAGTCTCATTCGTCATCTTCAGGCTTCAGCTTCGTGCTTCTGGGAGCAATGTGTGATCGCAGCTGTTTCTTCCTTTAACTGCTAGTGGGGTTTGAATTGATTGGGTGGGAGCTATTGTGCTCTGATTGGATGGGTTTTTTTTTGTGCTCTGATTGGCTGGGGGTGTGTCCTGTGTTGGTGGGGGCTTGTTTGTGCTCAGTTTAGTCTGTGTTGCAGGGGATTTGAGCTGGTGAGCTGCATAGCTGTTGTTTGGCTTTGTGGTCGTGCTACATCTTCATAGTGGGTGTCAGTCTGCTGCATGTATGGATTGGAGGGGTTTGAAATGGCTAATGTTGCAGCTGCGGTCTGGCTTCTGGTCCTTGGTCGTGTTTCATGATCAGTGTGGGTTTGGGTCTGCTTTCTGGGTGGATGTGCGGTGGTGACATCCTGTGTGGACCTCGTGAGTGTGGGTCTGGTGTCATTCCTCGTGTTAGGGACTCGTTTGTCAATAAGGGCGGGTTTCCAAATGGCTGGTAGGCGGGAGGTGTCATCTCGTTTGTTCATGCTGTGTGGGCGTTTTTCTATCTCAATGGCTTCTCTGATTATTCTGTTGTTAAAGTGTTCAGTTTTGGCGATAGTTCTGGTCTTTTTAAAGTCAATATCATGTCCTGTGACTTTAAAGTGTTGGAGTTTAAATCCCCACTAGCAGTTAAAAGGAAGAAACAGCTGCGATCACACATTGCTCCCAGAAGCACGAAGCTGAAGCCTGAAGATGACGAATGAGACTTCGTCAAAACGTCGCCAAGACACTTCCAATTTTACGCAGGAGAAAACCCGAATAACCAAAGACCTATATATATATATATATATATTTTAACGGGTGTTTGTATGTAGGTCTTTGGTTGTTCGGGTTTTCTCCCGTGTAAAATTGGAAATGTCTTGGCAACGTTTCGACGAAGTCTCATTCGTCATCTTTGCAGCTCACCAGCTCAAATCCCCCTGCAACACAGACTAAATTGAGCACAACCAAGCCCCCACCCGAACAGGACACACCCCCAGCCAATCAGAGCACAAAATAACCTCCATCCAATCAGAGCACAGCCAAGCTCCCACCCAATCAGTTCAACCCCCCACTAGCAGTTAAAAGGAAGAAACAGCTGCGATCACACATTGCTCCCAGAAGCACGAAGCTGAAGCCTGAAGATGACGAATGAGACTTCGTCAAAACGTTGCCAAGACATTTCCAATTTTACACGGGAGAAAACCCGAACAACCAAAGACCTACATATATATATATATATATATATATTTGTTTTCTGAGGTTTTCGCGGGTGTTTGTATGTAGATCTTTGGTTATTCAGGTTTTCTCCCGCGTAAAATTGGAAGTGTCTTGGCAACGTTTCGACGAAGTCTCATTCGTCATCTTCAGGCTTCAGCTTCGTGCTTCTGGGAGCAATGTGTGATCGCAGCTGTTTCTTCCTTTTAACTGCTAGTGGGGGTTTGAATTGATTGGGTGGGAGCTTGGCTGTGCTCTGATTGGATGGGGTTTTTTTTGTGCTCTGATTGGCTGGGGGTGTGTCCTGTGTTGGTGGGGGCTTGCTTGTGCTCAGTTTAGTCTGTGTTGCAGGGAGATTTGAGCTGGTGAGCTGCATAGCTGTTGTTTGGCTTTGTGGTCGTGCTACATCTTCATAGTGGGTGTCAGTCTGCTGCATGTATGGATTGGAGGGGTTTGAAATGGCTAATGTTGCAGCTGCGGTCTGGCTTCTGGTCCTTGGTCGTGTTTCATGATCAGTGTGGGTTTGGGTCTGCTTTCTGGGTGGATGTGCGGTGGTGACATCCTGTGTGGACCTCGTGAGTGTGGGTCTGGTGTCATTCCTCGTGTTAGGGACTCGTTTGTCAATAAGGGCGGGTTTCCAAATGGCTGGTAGGCGGGAGGTGTCATCTCGTTTGTTCATGCTGTGTGGGCGTTTTTCTATCTCAATGGCTTCTCTGATTATTCTGTTGTTAAAGTGTTCAGTTTTGGCGATAGTTCTGGTCTTTTTAAAGTCAATATCATGTCCTGTGACTTTAAAGTGTTGGACCAGGGAAGTCCAACAAACCCCCACTAGCAGTTAAAAGGAAGAAACAGCTGCGATCACACATTGCTCCCAGAAGCACGAAGCTGAAGCCTGAAGATGACGAATGAGACTTTGTCGAAACGTCGCCAAGACACTTCCAATTTTACGCGGGAGAAAACCCGAATAACCAAAGATCTACATATATATATATATATTTCTGAGGTTTTTGCGGGTGTTTGTATGTAGGTCTTTGGTTATTCGGGTTTTCTCCCGCGTAAAATTGGAACTGTCTTGATGATGTTTCGACGAAGTCTCATTCGTCATCTTCAGGCTTCAGCTTCGTGCTTCTGGGAGCAATGTGTGATTGCAGCTGTTTCTTCGTTTTTAACTGCTAGTGGGGGTTTGAACTGATTGGGTGGGAGCTTGGCTGTGCTCTGATTGGATGGGGTTTTTTTGTGCTCTGATTGGCTGGGGGTGTGTCCTGTTTGGGTGGGGGCTTGGTTGTGCTCAGATTAGTCTGAGTTGCAGGGGGATTTGAGCTGGTGAGCTGCATTGCTGTTGTTTGGCTTCGTGTTTGTGGTCGTGCTACATCTTCATAGTGGGTGTCTGTCTGCTGTATGTATGGATTGGAGGGGTTTGAAATGGCTAATATTGCAGCTGCGGTCTGGCTTCTGGTCCTTGGTCGTGCTTCCTGGTCGTGCTTCCTGGTCGTGTTTCCTTCCAAGACACTCATCTCTAGAACAAAATGCTTAGCTGACGAACAACACCTAAAAACCGAACTACACACTCTCACAAACGTACTAACATCCAATGGATTCCAGAGAAATAAGATTACCAAACTAATCCAAAAAGAACCCCCTATTAAAATCCAAGACAGAGAACAAGAAAACGGCACAGCCCTCCTCCCATATATAAAAGGCACCACAGACAGAATCAGCAAGATCCTCCACAAACATAACATCAAGACAGCATTCTGCACAAACCAAAAAATATCCACCATCCTAAAAAACCCCAAAGACAAAATTGAGTTAGAAAATCAAGGTGTATATGAAATCCCATGCACAGCCTGCCCCACCACATACATCGGACAAACCAACAGAAGAATAAGTGCACGCATTGAAGAACACAAGAACTCAGTCAAAAAAGAGGAACCAACTTCTTCCCTGGTCCAACACCTTAAAGCCACAGGACACAATATTGACTTTAAAAAGACCAGAACTATCGCCAAAACTGAACACTTTAACAACAGAATAATCAGAGAAGCCATCGAGATAGAAAAATGCCCAGACAGCATGAACAAACAAGATGATACCTCCCACCTACCAGCCATTTGGAAACCCGCCCTTATTGACAAACGAGTCCCTAACACGAGGAATGACACCAGACCCACACTCACGAGGTCCACACAGGATGTCACCACCGCACATCCACCCAGAAAGCAGACCCAAACCCACACTGATCAGGAAGCACGACCAAGGACCAGAAGCCAGACCGCAGCTACAACATTAGCCATTTCAAACTCCTCCAATCCATACATACAGCAGACAGACACCCACTATGAAGATGTAGCATGACCACAAACACGAAGCCAAACAACAGCAATGCAGCTCACCAGCTCAAATCCCCCTGCAACTCAGACTAATCTGAGCACAACCAAGCCCCCACCCAAACAGGACACACCCCCAGCCAATCAGAGCACAAAAAAACCCCCAGACAATCAGAGCACAGCCAAGCTCCCACCCAATCAGTTCAAACCCCCACTAGCAGTTAAAAAGGAAGAAACAGCTGCAATCACACATTGCTCCCAGAAGCACGAAGCTGAAGCCTGAAGATGACGAATGAGACTTTGGAAAACGTCGCCAAGACACTTCCAATTTTACGTGGGAGAAAACCCGAATAACCAAAGACCTACATATATATATATATTTGTTTTCTGAGGTTTTCGCGGTTGTTTGTATGTAGGTCTTCGGTTATTCGGGTTTTCTCCCGTGTAAAATTGGAAGTGTCTTGGTGACGTTCGATGAAGTCTCATTCGTCATCTTCAGGCTTCAGCCGTGCTTCTGGGAGCAATGTGTGATTGCAGCCGTGCTTCTGGGAGCTCCCACAAGCACGAAGCTGAAGCCTGAAGATGACGAATGAGACTTCGTTGAAGCGTCGCCAAGACACTTCCAATTTTAGGTGGGAGAAAACCCGAATAACCAAAGACCTGCATATATATATATATATAACAAATAAGATTACCAAGCTAATCCAAAAAGAACCCCCCACTAAAATCCAAGACAGAGAACAAGAAAACGGCACAGCCCTCCTCCCATATATAAAAGGCACCACAGACAGAATCAGCAAGATCCTCCACAAACACAACATCAAGACAGCATTCTGCACAAACAGAAAAATATCCACCATCCTAAGAAACCCTAAAGACAAAATTGAGTTAGAAAATCAAGGAGTATATGAAATCCCATGCATCGCCTGCCCCACCACATACATTGGACAAACCAACAGAAGAATAAGTGCACGCATTGAAGAACACAAGAACTCATTCAAAAAAGAGGAACCAACTTCTTCCCTGGTCCAACACTTTAAAGTCACAGGACATGATATTGACTTTAAAAAGACCAGAACTATCGCCAAAACTGAACACTTTAACAACAGAATAATCAGAGAAGCCATTGAGATAGAAAAACGCCCACACAGCATGAACAAACGAGATGACACCTCCCACCTACCAGCCATTTGGAAACGCGCCCTTATTGACAAACAAGTCCCTAACACAAGGAATGACACCAGACCCACACTCACGAGGTCCACACAGGATGTCACCACCGCACATCCACCCAGAAAGCAGACCCAAACCCACACTGATCATGAAGCACGACCAAGGACCAGAAGCCAGACCGCAGCTGCAACATTAGCCATTTCAAACCCCTCCAATCCATACATGCAGCAGACTGACACCCACTATGAAGATGTAGCACGACCACAAAGCCAAACAACAGCTATGCAGCTCACCAGCTCAAATCCCCCTGCAACACAGACTAAACTGAGCACAACCAAGCCCCCACCAACACAGGACACACCCCCAGCCAATCAGAGCACAAAAAACCCACCATCCAATCAGAGCACAGCCAAGCTCCCACCCAATCAGTTCAAACCCCCACTAGCAGTTAAAAGGAAGAAACAGCTGCGATCACACATTGCTCCCAGAAGCACGAAGCTGAAGCCTGAAGATGACGAATGAGACTTCGTCGAAACGTCGCCAAGACACTTCCAATTTTACACGGGAGAAAACCCGAACAACCAAAGACCTATATAATATACCTATATAGGCTGAATTAATACTACAGGCAGATTCAATTAGAAATGGACTGGGCATGTTAAAACACCCTCCATGGCAGGGGTCCCCAACCCCCAGGCCGCAGACTGGTCCTGGTCCATGGTCCAAGAGAAGCTTCATCCGTGCATCCATGGGGTCCATCCCCCCCTGTCTGTGGAAGACAATTTCCCCCCACCCCCCGAAATCAGTCCCTGGTGCCATAAATGTCGGGGACTGCTGCTCTATGGCATGGAAGACAAAGATGTTTGTGGAAGACAATTGTTTGGTATTTACCATCAATAACTGCTGAAGGGAGTATGTTGAATTGAGACAGAGCAAATGCCCTGCGATGTCTATTGTTTATTAAGAATGGGCAATAATTAGCCATCTTAATCTATTATGCTTGTAATAGTCTACAGGGCCAACATTATGTAAGAGAAATCCTCCTTGGGGACTTTGCTGCAGATAGGATGAGAACTCAACCTATCACAGCCATTTTTTAAAAAGCAGGTTTGTTTCTACTGTGAAATAAAATGTATCATGTTAAGTATTTCGCCGGGCAATATGGAAACTGCTGTGGTCAGACAAAACGGATGACCTGTGTTTTAAATGTTTGCCACAAGCTTTCTTTCCCTGCTTCTCTGCATCACTGCTGCTTTTACAATGATTGCACAGTTGTTTTGTCTTCCTTTGGTCAGGGCTGCAGGCTGGGTTAAGACACTGGAAGAGAAATTTAAATGCAACACCGTTATACTATCTGAGGAGCAACCAGAGTAATTACATTTTAATTCATCAGTTCCAACTCCATCACACTTAATCTTTGAATCTCTGAAAGGTACAAACTGATACCAATAGAAGAGAATATTTGTAGCTAAGGATTGAACTGTGGAGTCTTTGGTGCTTTCTGAGCTTGATTGTTTTCTGGCAGACATTTCATCACCCAACTAGGTAACGTCATCAGTGCTAGAATGATGATAATGGTGTTACCTTGTTACCTGCAAGAAGACAATCAAGCTTAGAGAGCACCATGGACTGCATGGTACAAACTGAGCTTGTAAGAAGACGATACCCTGCTCTCTTTTACTTGTTCCCACTGTCAGGAAAATTTCTCTTAATTCTAAATTGGCTCTCTCTCTAAATGATCTTCCACCCATTACTTCTTGTCCTTGGGTGCTTTGGAGAATAAGTTGCTTCTTCTCTATGAGAGGTCTTCAAGAACTGGAAGACTGCTAGCATGCCAGCCCCAGTCATTCTCTTCATTAAACTAGACATACCTAGTTCCAGTGGTGGGATTCAAATAATTTAACAACCGGTTCTCTGCCCTAATGATTTCTTCCAACAACCAGTTCACCAAATTGCTCGAAAGTTAACAACCGGTTCTCCCGAAGAGGTGCAAACTGGCTGATCCCACCACTGCCTAGTTCCCTCAATTGTTCATCATATGGTTTAGCTTCCAGACCTTTATCATTTTTGTTGCTCTTTTCTGCACTCTTCCTAGAGTCTCAACATCTTTTTGGTATCCAATTCTGGTCACCATGATCTTTTTGCTATTGTTTTTATGATGTATATGTAACTTGCAAATGCACATTCACTGCAAATCATTTGGATTTGCAGCTCCAAAACAACATCAGCTACATATAAAACTACACGTAGGTTGACATTCCCCACCACCAGACCTGAAATGTAAGTACCCCTTATATGTGTATCTTTACACTCAATCATAAATGCCTTAAACAACCAGTGGTACATCATGCTTTCTTGTTTTATTCTCTGATCAGTGTTAAATCAGTCACTAAGCATTCTAATTATTCTCACATATTTTATTTCCAGCAAGTAACTTTCAACTTCATCTTTGTTCAAAATACGCAGTAATTCAATCCTATTCCCTTTATTTATGCTTTCTTTAAATCTACAAAATACTGTAAACTTTATTTCTCACACTCAGGCACTGCTCAAAGATTTTCTAAAGAACAACTATTTGATCTGTGCAGCCCCGGCTAAGCATAAAAATCACTTCACTTCCCAAATGATGTTCATTGTCACTTCTCATAACCTTTTAATCAGAATTCTGTCAAAGACCTTTCTGGGCAATTTAATTTCCCTGTAGATTTTCATTCCTTCTTGCTACCTTTCAATTGTTTTCATATGAGAACAATAACAGCATTTTTCCAGTTGCTAGACACAGATGTCACCCTCACCTTCACATATTAAAGAAGATGTTTAGCCATTCCACAAGCAATCCACATGCATATTTTAAGATTTCCCATTTCCATCATCTATACCTGTACCTTGCCCTTTTTTGATATTCTAACAGCATTTTCATACTTTTTTATCCCTTGAGTATGAGTGTTTGTAACATTTGTTCAATTCTACTCTTCATCATATCGCTGAATTTCCTTTTGTGTGCTTTTGAGCAGTCTTGATTCCTAGCAGGTGCCTGGACAAGATCCTGCAGTTTTTTAGCAAGCTTTTCCAGGTGTGGTTTACCTTTGCCTTCTTTCTAGGGCTGAGAGATAGTGACTGGCCCACGGTTACCCAGGTGGCTTTTGTGCCTAAGGCAGAACTAGAATTCACAGTCTCCTGATCTCTAGCTGATGACTTAACCACTTACATCGGGGGTGTCAAAATCAAGGCCTGCGGGCTGAATCTGGCCCACAGGGTCCTTAGATTTGGTCCACAGGGCCTCCCTGGAAACAACGAAGGACCCGCCCACAGTGCTTCTGCCAGCGAAAATGGAGCTCGGGAGGGCCGCATGCAGCTCCCTCGGGCTCCATTTTCATCAACAATGGCCTCCTCCAACCCTCCGCCAGCAAAAATGGAGCTCAGAAGGGCCACATGCAAAGTCAAACACAACCCTGATGTGGCCCTCAGTGAAATCGAATTTGACACCCCTGCACTACATCATTCTGCTTTCCCATAGTATTTACCATAGAAATCTCTAAAATATTTCTTCTGGGATTCCTTCACTTCAGTCGTGCTTTAGTAGCCATTAATTTATCTGGATGCCTACGCACTAAAGAGAAGATGCATCTGTTCTTCACTGAACAATTTATCTCTCAGTCTGCATTTTCTAATTTGGTTTTCTCCAGCTAGGTCAGGTCTACTGATCCAAGCGTTCCTAGTTAGGCAGTAGAAATTTAAAGGAGGGAGCTAAAATATCAGTTGAATATCAATTGTTGAAAAGGCATCCTGGCAATTTTCCCCAAAGGTACAATTTGTTTAAAAAAAAAAAAAAGACTCTTGGAGACAGACAGTCAAGACTGTCTCTTATAAATTGGGCAGCTGTAGCAAAAGTTAAAAAAATCAAACAAACTTGAGACTGGAGTGAGGAACCAAACTATCACTGCCCCAGCTCAGAAATCTCTACTAAACTTCATTAGGGCATCATGCTGCCTTCACCATCTCACTTCATCGCATTGCAACTGTGGGGTTAACTTGGGGACCCAGCCTCCCCACCCCCCACCCACTCCATTAGTTGGCAATAATAAATCCAAACAATTTACCATCTGTTCAAGCAAAATCTAATGTGGTGAGCAGTTTCTGTTTTCCTTGAGTGTGAGGGACACATTCTTTGGGGATGATTCCACACAAAGTCCTTGTAAAAGGGAAACAGAAATAACTCTCCGCGCTGTATTTATTTCACAGATGGAAAGTTGGTTGGGCTTGAGCTGCTCTTAAAATTTTGCCTAGCAACTGCCTTGTGGGAAATGCACTTTACAAGAAATCTGCAAGTGAACAAGAGTCACCTTGAAACTTCCCTCCAAAAAGACATTAGGAAGTATATCTCTGCAATTTGGGTAGCTGCAGTACCTCTGCATTTCTCCCCTCACCTTTATACCCCAACTGCTTGTTTTATTAATTGCCTCATGCTGCCAGCCCTTAGGGTGACAAGCAATTTGCGCTGCCATTTGACAAATGGTGGGTTGTTCATTGTCATAAGGAATAACACTCAAACTACTCTCCAAGGAAATACCATCAGTTTTGCCCAGTACTTAGAAATGGTATTATAGAATTAGGAAATTTTGCTAAGAGTACAGATAGTCCTCGACTTACAACAATTCATATAGTGACCCTACAAAGTTAGGATGGCACTGAAAGAAAGTGACTTATGAACATTGTTCGCACTTACCACCTTTGCAGCATCCCCATCATCGTGTGATCAAAATTCAGATGCAACTGGCTTATATTTATGACGGTTGCAGTGTCCCAGGATCATGTGGTCACTTTTTATGACTTTCTGACAAGCAATGGGAAAGCCGGATTCACTTTACAACCGTGTTACTAACTTAACAGCTGCAGTGATTCACAAGAGTGGTAAGCAGGGTCATAAAATGAGACAAAAGCCACTTAACAAATGTTTCAGTTAGCAACAGAAATTTTGGGCTCCATTTTGGTCATAAGTTAAGGACTACCTGTATAAGCAATTGCAGTAGATGAAGAGAGAAAAGAAGGAAACAGAGGGAGAAAAAAAAAGAAGTGACACAATCTATTTGCATATCCTCAAGGACAGAGAATTGCCTATGGAAGTTTAAGCATCCTTGCCATCAATGGGAGAACGGTATGGGTTTCTCTTATTCAATTCAAGAAGAATTTTGATTTCTATTAAGTCAGATTGTGTTTACGGCGCTCCAGCCTCCAGCATCACTCTGCTGGCCAAAAATAGGCCAATTGGAGGCCCCGCGCGGCCAATTTTTAACCAGCAGAGTGCTGCTGGAGGCCGGGGTGGTCAAAAACAGGCTGTCGTGTCCCACTCCTCCGCTGACGGCCGGGTCGGGGAAGTCCGTATCAAGCGTGCCTCTGCAGCTCTGCCAAAGTCCTATCAGAGTTCTCAAGGCAGGCAGGAGACCAGGAAGTGACTTCAGCAATCCAAGTTAGACTTTGCCTGACTCAGAGAATGCCAGAAAGCAGATCCCTTATATAGGCCATGGGGTGTGGCTCCATGACTCAGCACTTATCCAGGCCTGCCCCTCCCTTCCTTTTGGTGACATCACCTCTCCATTCTCCGGAAGCGTGGGTCTATCCATTGCATCGTTTTGTCTCCAGCTGTTGGTAATCTCAGCTCGTGGCTGGCTTCAGGCGCACATGCTATCGGAGGGAGGTTTGTTTGTTTGGCCTGTCCGGGCATGGTGCCAGGGCTGGGGGCTGGAGGCATGCCAGGACATTCTTCAGCACTATCAGTGTCTGGCAGGAGATAAGAGGGGCCCGGTTGTGGCAGGGGGAGCGGGCGAGAAACAACACAGGCCTCCTATTTTGGCCAGTAGAGGCATTGTGGGCTGGTCCTTTGATATTTCCAGGCCAGCCCTGCGGGCCTTGAGTTTGACACCTCTGCCATAGACCAAATCTCCAGTGTAAACTGGAAGTCCCCAAGGGCTGGTGGCAGCCATGGCCAGGGGTAGGGAGCTTTACATGGGTTCATCTTGTATGCAAGTTGTTTATGTTCCTGGACCAGGAAGCTTTGTTCAGTTATTCATTTCCTGGATGGATTAGTGCAATGTGCTCTGCATTGAGCTTTCCTTGATGACTATTTGGAAGTTTCCTCTATGAATGCAGCAGGATTATGTGCAGTCTGGGATGCTTTAGAATAGAATAGAATAGAATAGAATAGAATAGAATAGAATAGAATAGAATAGAATAGAATAGAATAGAATAGAATAGAATAGAATTTTATTGGCCAAGTGAGATTGGACACACAAGGAATTTGTCTTGGTGCATATGCTCTCAGTGAACATAAAAGAAAAGATACCTTCATCAAGAATCATAAGATACAACACTTAATGATAGTCATAGCAAAATTCATTCATGTAAGACACTGTGCTACACAAGCTGTAGTGGCTGCCATCTTTAAAGTCCTACATGGCTGGAGGTCAGGCTACTTGTGGGGATCATCTATCTCCAAAGATTTCTGTCTGTTCCACCTGATCCAACAGAGTGGGCAGATGGATGAGAAAAAAAGGTCAGTGTACAATTCATTGGAGAAATAGAGCAGATGTGCTGAGTGGATGCAGAGTTCATGGCAATAGAAAGATAGGCAAATTCATCAAGTAGGTGCTGGGCAACAACAGCAGGGAAGAAAGGCAAAAGAAAGAGTGGGGAAAGACCAAATGAGTTGGGCAGCCACACTTGGAAGAAAGTGTAATGGCCATTAATAGAAAAATGGGGGAGAAAGGAACTGGGATGATTGTTAGGCAGGCTGATGCACAGATCAAGTGGAGGAAAGCAGAGAGTGATAGCGTGCACCAGACTTACTCTATTCACCCCTTAAGATTTTGGCTCAACCAAAACCCCAAATCAATTTAAATTATCTGAGTTTTGCTTTTGGCAGGATACTTATGTGGCTTGAATAATTTGGGTGAAGTTCAAAGGCACAGTGCTTTTATTCTATACTTGGAGCGAAATTCCTTTTTCCATTTTTGCACATTCCTATACTCTCTAGTGAAATAGGATTCTTTCAGTGAATTGGAGAAAGTTGAGCTGCCCGATATCTTACAAAGCAAAGAAGAACACAAAAGGAACAGAAGCAAGTTATTTAAAGCATGAAGCTTGCTACTACAGACAAACAATTGTAGCAGTAAAGCTGCACAACAATTCAAATTTAAATGGAAAACAGGTGATTCAGGGCTTGTGTGGGCATACACATCACACTTCATGGAAAGAAGCTGAACATTTTCATGGATGTGCCATGATTTCAGCAAAAGATACTTTGATTTAAGAAGATGCTGGTTGTTGTGGTCTGCCAGCATCCTGCAGAGCTGGCAATGGAGCCAGACAGCGATGAGGCTGAGGAAGAACATGGGCCAGTCCTGGAGGCTGAGGAAGGCCCGGATAAGGGCTCTGCGTTGGAGGCAGAGGTGGGGCCAGGGCCATCGGAGAGTGAGGTGCGGACTCCAGAGCCTCCAGAGGCTGATAGTAGTGAGGCAGAGCAACAGGAGGAGCCTGTTCCTAATGCATGCATAGGAAGAGCTGCCAGAAGGCAAGAGCAGCTCAAGCAAAGAGGACAACTTGGGAGTAGGACCAAGAGATGATTGGCCCCTCCCATAAGGCTTAAAAGACCAGCAACAGCATTTGGGCTCTTTGCCGGAAAACAATGTTGATAGCTTTGCCTTGTTGCATTTGTTTTGTATCATTGTCTTCTGAACTTTTGCCAAGAAAGGCAAAAGGACCAAGGTTGGTGATAGGACTGAGGAATTGTGTTGGGATTCTCAGCTGTTCTAATAAAGTTTGTTTGTTTTTACACTGACTGAGTTTCCTACTACCTACTTGGGCCTGAGTCACAACACTGGCTGGTATGATGTATGCACCCAAATGCAGAACGAATCACCTTTTTACTTCAAATCTGAATTGCTGCCCAGTCCTAGATGGCAGTTTATGTATGTAATTACAATAAATATGCTGTTTCTATTATTAAGGAAAAGTCTCAGGCTATTTTATAAACTATATTGCTATAAGATATGTAAAGGCACAGAAAATAAACCACATTATAGTGCAGCAAAATCTATTAACCCAGTCTATAGCTGAAAACTTGTCAGGATATAGTTTTTAAAAATCTCAACAGCTTTCTTCTTCCTCCCAATTCCTTTTCTTTTTCTCTGGTTTTCTTTAAGATGGTCAGCCTGCGCACAAAAACTTTTTTATTATTAAGCTTTATACAAAAGTGAGTTTGGGTTGCAGGGTTGGGGTGTATAAAAGTACACAAAATAGAGTTGAGGGAAGAAATGCTCCACAGCTTCTGTACAGTGACAAATGTATTTCTGCCTTGAGCAATGTTCAAGCTGATGTCAGCCAGTCAAAAATGGCTCAGGATCTAAAGTCCATCATCAGGATGGATTTGTCCCAGTTGTATCCAGCACTGTGCCTGCAAGCAGACCCCATACTAGTTTTGGTATTTTGTTCAGCCTAGGTGGGTTCCCTAAAAATAGAGAAGCTTTCTGTAACTTTGGTTTCATTACATATCAATATGTGATTAGTTTTAGACTGGTAAAAGCTATAAGGCTCTGCTCTGGGTACAGGATCATTTAAAGGGGTCTAATCCAGACTGCTAATGAATCGAAGTTGTTTTCTGGGTACGCTTGAGGAATATCCTGTCTTGCCTGCTCATAATACCATATAAGCCATGGTTGATCCAAGAAACATATATTCAACTCCAAGCAGATCTGTGCAAAAAATATTTTCTAGATACCTTGAAAAGTTCTCATTGTGATCCAGAATACAGTATACTCTTCCAACAATCCTTCCCTAATAGAATTAACTTTAAGTGCCACCACTGAGCAACCCTTTGCAGATATCATAAAAGTGAAGGAATATTGATGCTCTTAAATCAATGGTGTAAGGTCAAACCTGAACTCTTACCTCTGTCCACTCAAATTCCCTGTTATTTTACTGGAGATCTAGACTGGACTGGACTGGACTGGACTGGACTGGACTGGACTGGACTTGACTTGACTTGACTTGACTTGACTTGACTTGAATTGAATTGAATTGAATTGAATTGAATTGAATTTTTATTGGCCAAGTGTGATTGGACACACAAGGAATTTGGTGAATATGCTCTCAGTGTACATAAAAGAAATGTTCAAGAATCATAAGATACAACACTTGATAATCATAAGATACAACACTTGATAATAGTCATAGGGTACAAATAAGCAATCAGGAAACAATCTCAATATAAACTTTGTTGCTGGTAAGGATACCAGCAACAAAGTTACAGTCATAAGTAGGAGGAAATGGGTGATGGGAATGATGAGAAGATTAATAGTAGTGCAGACTTAGTAAATAGTTAGACAACGTTCAGGGAATTATTTGTTTAGCAGAGTGATGGCATTCGGGAAAAACCTGTTCTTGTGTCTAATTGTTCTGGTGTGCAGTGCTCTATAGGGTCGTTTTGAGGGTAGGAGTTGAAACAGTTTATATAATTTTGATCCCACAAGGCATGATCTCTAGCTTAGATCTAAGGATCTTTAAGAAAAAGACACTTTTGGCACTTTAGAAGATACTTGCTTGGTGCTTTAAGTCTGAAGCTGAATCTTATCATTCTCTTCTGAGTTGCTGCTGGCACTTGATGTTTCCTGCCTCTGATGAAATACAGATTGGCAACTGCAGCACCAGAGGTTATGGCCCAGCTTTTGATAGTTGCTGCAGCACTTAAACCTCAACAAAATATTTTTCTCTGGGTATGTTGACTCTATTAAAAGTTATCTGCATTTCAAATCAAGAAATAATTAGACGTTATCTTGAGAATAACGACATAATAAGCAAACCAGTAAATTCAAAAGTCACTAAATTAATTACTAGCTTTAAAGTTTATCGTAAATAAATAATAGCTGAATATGAACAAGTAGTGTTGTAAGATACCAATTTAACCATAGTAGAACTTAATGTATGGATGCAAGGGCAACAGGTGTGTGTCCAAGGGGTTTTGTGTGTGTGTGTCTGTCTTCAAAATGTTAAGATAAGAGAGTGAGAGCTTCAATTACATAATCACAACTGCTGAGTTTTTGACATCCCCCTATGGACATCCCTCTATGAACCTGAATATTATAAATGTGTATGTGTGTACATATAAACTTTATTAGCCAAGAGCTTAGTTTTATAGCCGTTGTTAAAAACCTGCCTGTTTCCACTATAATTTTTTTAAGATTTTAAGCTGTAAGTAAAAGTTTAATATA
This sequence comes from Ahaetulla prasina, assembly GCF_028640845.1. NCBI lineage: Eukaryota > Metazoa > Chordata > Lepidosauria > Squamata > Colubridae > Ahaetulla > Ahaetulla prasina. The sequence continues at coordinate 331,479,167 of NC_080539.1, forward strand.
TCCAGAAATGTCTTGTACTGGTCTTGATTTAAAAATAGACCAAACTACATTCTGCCTAAAACTCATACAAATGTAAAGTGCTAAAATATTTAGGAACTGAAAAGTGTAATTGTATTTATTCCAAAGGTCAGGGTGAAAATTTGACATTATTTTTCTGGTACTGAATTGTCGCATAATTTTTCTTCATTATCATAACTTGCTGATGTCACACCTCTAGAAAGCATATATTTGAATTTAATGCCAATCGAATCTATTTTTGGACTGACCTGTTTAAACCACCTACAATATGTAATATATAGGAATCATTTAGAATTTTTCATAGCAATCTTTGTTTAAAAAAAACATAATAGGAAACAAATGTAATTGTAGACACAGAGTTTCTTTTATATTTATTTCAGATGTCATCAGAAAAATTGAACATCAAAATAATGCACAAATAATTCTGTGCAAATGCATCTTTGGGGAGGGCAGTATTTTCTTTTGAGTCAATGTAGGCTTCTGGTGACAACCTGGACAAGTCTCTGTAGTTTTGTTGGCAAAGTTTTTCAGAAATTGTTATGTATCTTTAAATATTTTGAGCGGGAAACAAGCACGTTGCTGATTGGTTGAAGCCGCCGGTTAAACAGTATATAAAGGGTTGTTTTTCCCCAGCCAGGTCGCTGGGTTCACCATATATTAAAGAGCTGTTGTCACTACCCTGGTCTCCAGCCTCGTTACTTCCCGAACTTAACACTGGCGACGAGGATGGGATCTCGAGGCTAAGGAGCACCAGAACCGAGCTGAAGCACGAAAGAACCGAACCCAGCAAACACAGGGCAGAAAAGTGGAGATGGCCAGTTACACTCCGCCCGCACCGTTTGACCCGGCTAGAGAGAAATGGGGAACGTATATGACCCGTTTCGAAAGCTTTCTAGAAGCCAACGAACTGCAAGGAGTTCCAGACAACCGCAAAAGGGCATACTTCTTGAGCCACTGCGGTCCCGAGGTCATCGACATCGCGGAAGCCCTGGCAGAGCCAACGCCAATACAATCGGTATCGTGGCAAACTCTGCAAACCCTGCTAAAAAACCATTTCGCGCCAACACCGTCCAAATACGTGCGGCGTTTTGAATTTGGAGAGCGCCGACAGCTAGAGGGCAAATCCATCGGCGACTACATGGCCGCCCTGCGGAAAGCCTCCAAAGACTGTGGGTACCGAGACCTGGACGAGGTGCTGCTGGAGCAACTCATCAGGGGGGTCCGAGACATGCGATTGCGGAGGCGGCTGCTATCGAAAAGCAATCTGACGCTGGCAAACGCCCTGGACGAAGCCAGAGCGCATGAAATGTCCACCCAAGCGGCGGAGACACTGCAAAAGCCTCTCACACCAAAGGCGAGCACAAAGTCAACCCCGGTGCACCAAGGAGAGATCCAGACCGAATCCGACGGAGAGGATGAGGAAGGGGTCTGCCGAACCGAGAAACGCGGAAAAGAGGACCGGGACGAATGCGGAAGTTGCGGAGGTCAACACCAGCGCCAACGCTGCAAGTTTAAGGACGCAACATGTCGGCGGTGCGAGAAGAAAGGGCACCTAGCTCAAGTCTGTCGAGCTCCCCAACCTTCCCGCCGAAAATTCAAATCGGCCAATCAGAGCGCGGGATCGGCAAGGCGACCCGCGATTGGCTCAAACAAAAAAGGCGCGGATTCGAACCAAACGACTGTGGTCATAGGCCGCGCCTCAACCCGAGTGGAGAAGAAGATCTTCACCAAACCCAAAATAGAAGGAGTACGGTGCCGACTCGAAGTGGACACCGGGTCAGCGATCACCATCATGTCCTGGGACACTTTGGCGAAGTCACTGCCATCAGTCGCGAAGCGCCACCTGCAAACACAACGGCTACGAGTCCACGACTATCAAGGGAATCGAATCCCTGTTCGAGGGACCACCTCTGTCCGAGTCGAGTACGGACCACACAGGAAGACCCTGCCCATCACGATCGTCGAAGGGACCCTACCGAGTTTGTTGGGACTAGACTGGTTTCGCGCACTGGGCATGGGCGTGACTGGCATCTACAGAAGTGACTGTAACCTGAAAGACATGCTCATGAGTGAGTTCGAAGATGTCTTCAAGGACTGCCTGGGCAAGTACAAGGGGACCCCTATTTCCTTCAACTTAGACCCCCAGGTAGCCCCCATTAGGTTAAAGGCAAGGAGAGTCCCTTTTGCCCTCAAACCTAAAATTGACAAGGAGCTAGATAAGCTCATAAATCAGGGAATTTTGGTGCCAGTCGATCACGCAAAGTGGGAGACGCCAATCGTCACCCCAGTAAAACCAGATGGGTCAATTAGAATCTGCGCTGACTACAAGGCGACGCTAAACAAAGCCTTACAGAAAAGCGCTTACCCAGTTCCCGTGGTGCAACACTTGCTGCACTCTTTGGGGCAAGGGCAAGTCTTTGCAAAGTTGGACTTGGCTCAAGCCTACCAACAACTGCCCGTAGACGCCAACACAGCCGAAGCCCAAACGATTGTAACTCACAGGGGGGCATTCAAGTGTACCCGATTACAATTTGGGGTAAGTGGGGCACCAGGGCTGTTCCAAAACTTAATGGAACGACTTCTGCAAGGGCTCCCAGGGGTAGTTCCCTACTTCGATGATGTATTGATATCAGCGGAAAATGTAGAGGAATTGGGGGAGCGTCTGAGAAAGGTTCTGGGCATTTTCCGGTCAGCCGGACTAAAGGTTAAAGTGAACAAATGCCAGATAGGGGTAGAATCCGTCGAATTCTTGGGCTATCGAATAGACAAGAAAGGAATTCACCCCACTGAGAGCAAGGTCAAAGCAATCAGAAAGGCTCCAGCGCCCACAAACAAAACAGAGCTACAGGCATTCCTGGGGCTAGTGAATTTTTACGCGGTCTTTTTAAAAAACAAAGCGACCGTTGCTGAACCGCTGCATAAGCTTCTAGGGAAAAATACTGTTTGGTCTTGGGGAAAGTCAGAAAGTAGGGCTTTCGAAGCAGTAAAAAACCTGCTCTCGAGCGATAGCCTGCTCATCCAGTATCATAGCTCATTACCCTTAGTGCTGGTTTGCGATGCCTCCCCTTATGGAGTGGGGGCTGTGCTCAGCCACAGACTTCCAAACGGCACAGAAGCCCCTATAGCCTTCTACTCCAGAACGATGTCCTCCCCAGAGAGGAACTATAGCCAGTTAGATAAGGAAGCGCTAGCAATTGTGTCAGGGGTGAAAAAATTTCACGAATATGTTTTTGGGCGAGATTTTGAAATTGTGACTGACCACAGACCGCTGTTAGGAATACTGGCTGGCGACCGCCCAACGCCTGTGGCACTTTCGCCACGTTTGACTCGATGGACTATTTTCTTAGCCGCTTATTCTTACAAGCTGCAGCATCGACCAGGAAAAGAAGTGGGGCATGCGGACGCGTTAAGCAGATGCCCACTACCAGGGGCGATCGAAGACCCCACTCCGGGGACGCCCATCCTACTTATTGACTCTTTGGACTCTGGCCCAGTCACATCTAAGGAAGTGGCTCGGGCATCATACCGGGACATTATGTTAAGGACTGTACTCGGTTGGGTACAAAGAGGGTGGCCCTTCTTGAGCTGACAGTTTAAGGAATTTGTAAAAAAACGTGATGAGCTCTCGGCTCAAGGGGGGTGCCTATTATGGGGTGACCGCGTGGTTATCCCGGATAAATTAAGGGGAAAGGTGTTGGACCTCCTCCACGAGGGTCACCCAGGGATCGTAAGGATGAAGGGGCTAGCAAGAAGCTATGTGTGGTGGCCACTCATGGACTCAGAGATTGCTGAGAGGGTAGGGAAATGCCAGGCTTGCCAAGAGTCCAGACCTCTACCCCAACGGCCCCAGTCAGGAATGGGAAAACCCCAAGGGCCCTGGTCAAGAATCCACATTGATTTTGCTGGCCCTTTCCACGGCCAAACCTTCCTAGTGGTAGTCGACGCATTCTCTAAATGGTTAGAGATCATACTCATGAAATCCACTACGGCCGAGGCAGTCATCGCAGCCCTGCGCCACCTATTCGCAACCCACGGGTTGCCTGACACCCTGGTGTCCGACAACGGCCCGCAATTCACGGCAGCCCAGTTTGAGGAATACTTGGCAGAGGAGGGCATCCGACATGCCCTCTCCGCGCCTTTCCACCCTGCGTCGAATGGCCTTGCAGAGCGTTCCGTCCGGAGCGCTAAGGAGGCATTGTCCAGGCTCAAGCCAGGTGACTGGCAAACAAAGATAGATTTTTTTCTGGCCGTTCAGCACAGAACCCCAAGCACTGCTACAGGCAGAAGCCCAGCCGAACTATTGATGGGACGGAAGCTCCGGTGCCCACTTGACCGTTTGAACCCCCATTACACAGCAGAGGGTTACAAGGGGGAACTAGAAAAAACGAGAGAAATGGGCATAGGCGACCGAGTGTGGGCCCGCAACTATGGGGACGGCCCAAGTTGGCTCGCAGGGCAAATCATAAAAGCAACCGGTCCAAAGTCATACTTAGTCGAATTACAAGACAACCGAGTATGGAGGCGCCACATAGATCAGATAAGGAAACGAATAGCTGAACAACCCGAGCTAAATGAGACAGATAATGACCACTCCTTATTTGAACCCACAGCTGACCATAACCCGGGGGAGGCGCAAGACTTAGCTGAGGTCCCGGAGGTCCAGCGACGCCATCAGGGTCCCGATGGAAACAGCAGGGAAAATTACAAAAGTAATCCAAGGCCGGATGGCCAAGAAAAAGAGTCTGCAAGTAATCCAGGGCCCGATGGCCTAGAGAAAGAGCTGGGAGGAGCAAACAACCCCTCCGACCAGCTCAAAACACCACCCAGGACTGAACCGCGCAGGTCTGAAAGAATTAGGAGACGCCCAGGTTATTTGCGTGACTACGTCGAAAAATAACATGTAAATAATATGTAAATAGTGGTAAAGTGTTTTCTGGGAGGGGAGGAGTGTTATGTATCTTTAAATATTTTGAGCGGGAAACAAGCACGTTGCTGATTGGTTGAAGCCGCCGGTTAAACAGTATATAAAGGGTTGTTTTTCCCCAGCCAGGTCGCTGGGTTCACCATATATTAAAGAGCTGTTGTCACTACCCTGGTCTCCAGCCTCGTTACTTCCCGAACTTAACAGAAATGGTTTGCCATTGCCTGCTTCCTAGGGCTGAGAGACAATGACTGGCCCAATGCCTGTTGGCATTGTGCCTAAGGTGTGACTGGCATGTAGCCTCCCAGTTTCTTAACTGGTGCCTTTATCCACTATACCAAGTTGGCTAAAAATATACCATATTAATTATATGTTTTGTAGACCAGCTTGATGAAATTACAAACAGATTAGCACATATTTTGTGTGTACCAACTTTGTGGCTGTGCCATAACTGGAAAAATTATTAGATCAGATGGTCAGAATGATTCCTGCTATCGATTTGTCAAAGATTTTTCCTAAATGGAATCAATGTAAAAATTGATAGCAATGGCACTTAGACTTATATACCACTTTACAGTGTTTTACAGCCGCCTCTAAGCTGTTTACAGAGTCAGAATATTGCCCTCAACAATCTGGGTCCTTGTTTACCGATCTTGGAAGGAAGGAAGGCTGAATTAACCTTGAGCCGCTAAGAATGGAACTGCTGACAGTCCATTCAAAATTCCAGTAGAATTAGCCTGCAATACTGCATTTTCTAACCACTTATGCCACCAAGCTCCAAAGTAATTACTGTCGTAATTTGCCAGGTTAGTTACTGCAAAAAAAATTTTTTTAAAAAAAATACATTTTAATTGAATTCATGGTATTTAAGTGTGGTAAATTGCTTTGCCAGAAAAATGTATCCAGCAATAAACAGCTAAAAAAACATTATAACAAAAGAAATCTGATTGCCATGAATTGGCTACTGTAACAATATTTTAGAGAAAATTGGTTGTTCTTATTTGCACAAATACTATTCTAGCTTAAAAAAGATTGAATACGGATGTCTAAAATGTTTTTTTTACTGTTTAGATGACATATGATATGTGATTTACTGTATATGGATATATAAACATACTCGGCTCAACTTTATTTTGACTATTTTTAGTTTTTTAAAAATATACAATAATTTCAATTAATAATTTTACCCTGCAAAGAAAAGGATACATTTTGAAGCTTAAGATCTAAGAAAAGATGACAATATTGTCTGTTTTAATATTTTTAACATGAAGACTACCATATGATTTTTTAAATACATACAGTATAGGTCATTTGCCACTCTTGACATTGAGTAGGATTAGGAATTATATTGACATTCGTAACTTTTGTACCCAAACATATTCTAATTATTGGAAGCTGCCAATTTTTGGTAGTTTCATAAGTAAAGAAATACATTAAAATCAAGTCCTGCTCATATATGCTTTTGATTTATTTTTCTCTATGGATGGAGAAATTAAGGGTCATAAAAGCAAAGAGGAAAAGGATACCAACTTTCTCATTTGTTTTCAAAAGTTAACAGGTGTGTCTTTTGATATTTAAGGACAAAGAGAAAGAAAAGTGAAAGGACTATAGTTGCTTTACACCTGGGGTGTCAAACTCGCAATGATACGTTGTCGTCATGTGACGTATCACAACTTCCCCCCTTTGCTAAACCGGGGTGCGTGTGGCCAGCGCATGATGTATCCGGCCCGCAGGTCGCGAGTTTGACACTCCTGCTTTACATCATAGTTTGTGGGCAGTTTTAAACATATATGGTTTCTGTCCTATATGTAGGTTGTGAATCTTTTCCTCCTGAAGCATGTTACTACAGGTTGTTAACTTGCCCATGAATAACAATTACTATCGTAGCACAATTCAGGGAAAAGGTTTTCCTATTTCCTGGTATACAACATCGAGTGACTCTAGGGGACTAAGGGGGCTCTAAAGGATGCAAATCAACATGCAATTTAGCTGCTTATTCCTAAGGAAGTAAGTTAAGGTACATTGATTTGACTAATTGCATTGATACCATAAGATCCCAAAGGTAAATGATTATGCCAGATCTTTTTGCTTCCAGCTGAGCCACTTTGTAACTCATGTCATATAAATTACAGCACTTTCCATGCGATTTACTATGCAATTAATTGAGCCATATCACCAGTTAATCTGAGAATATGAGACATCTCTGCAAAATGAGATGGCTGGGAAAAGGCTCTTTGTGAATGGGACCCAGAGCAGGGGTGAAATCCAGCAGGTTCTGACAGGTTCTGGAGAACCGGTAGCGGAAAATTTGAGTGGTTCAGAGAACTGGCAAATACCCCCTCTGGCTCATCCCAGAGTGGGGTGGGAATGGAGTTTTTGCAATATCCTTCCCCCAGGAGTCGAGAGGGAATGGGGATTTTGCAGTATCCTTCCCCGCTACGCCCACCAAGCCACACTATGCCCACCAAGCCATGCCCACAGAACTGGTAGTAAAAAAATTTGGATTTCATCACTGACCCAGAGCTCTCTAATCTGTAGATTTGTAGCAAGGTATTTTTTGCTATGATGATTGGAAGGACAGATTACTTGTTTCATGGATAGGATGGTACCCACTAGTCAGCCACATTTAGAAACTGTTTTCTTCCATTCCAGAAACAACCTTATGTGGGCTATCAGATCTGGTCTGCAAAAATCTGGATGGCAGCTAGATAGATGGCAGCTATGACACTTTTATGCAACTCTTTGAGTTCTTCTTTCTACAAGCCAAATGTCCAGCAGATGGATTACTGTATATAAAAAGTTGTTTTTAGCGGGCAGATATGTAAGGGTATTCATATAAACTGCTCTGAAATAGAATTGGTAAGTCTGGAGTGTTTTATGACTGGCTTGGCAGGACAGATTTGTGCTCTAGCACTTTAATATATCCAGAATTTTAATAGGAAACCTGGATATAAATTCACTGCCTTGTTTACAGAGTGACAATTAGTTACGTAGTTGTGGAAACTGTTTTTTACACACACACCCTTTTATCTCAGGAAAAATGATTTCTATGTTCAGAGCAGTGCAATTTTCTCAGCAGAGGTTGTGTGCAGTCATATGGCCTTTTCATGAAGTGCCATAGAAAAGAAACAGCCTCTCCCAAAAGCCTCATCCTGCTGTGAGCAGATGTAGGTTTTTTTGCTACAAGAAGAGAGAAAAAATCAAACCACTGGGCCTTGCAAATGTTTTCGCAACAGAGTAGGAATTTTAGAAAACAATGATAAAAAATGATTGGAAATAGATGATATCTAGCCAGACTATGTATCTGCTGGTAGCAAAGAATCTACCTCCTGCTAAACTACTATAAATTCATTAAAATTCACCATAAACCCAGGGGTGAAATTCAGCAGGTTCTGGCAGGTTCTGGAGAACTGGTTCCGGAAATTTTGAATAGTTCGGTGAACTGGCAAATACCACTTCTGGCTGGCCCCAGAGTGGGATGGGAATGGAGATTTTGCAGTATCCTTCCCCTGCCATGACCACATAGCCATGCTACGCTCACCAAGCCATGCCCACCAAGCCACGCCCACAGAATCAGTAGTAAAAACATTTGAATTTCACCATTGCATAAACCTCTTATACGTCTATATGCTACAGCTGTAGTTTAAAGAGTATACCAATGTAATGAGTGAGTGAAAGCCTGTGTTCGTGTGTTTTACGTGGTCTAGTTATTGCTCTTAATGTGTTTCTAAATTTCTGCAAGTTTAGATCCATTTATATAGGACTTGTGTTCAGGGGTGAAATTCACTTACCTTTGCTACTGGTTCGCAAATGTGAGCGTGCACACTTCCTCCACTCATGCGCAGAGCCTTCTGCACATGTGCAGACGGTCAAAAGCGGGACATGATGACGTCCGGGTGGGAGGGCGAAGCCTCCTGCCACCGGCGCTACCGGTTTGCCTGAGCCAGATAGGACCAGCTGAATTTCACCACTGCTTGGATTACTGAGCAGATCGTTGTGTCTTCGCCCCCCGAGCCAGGCCTCCTGCCAGAAAGTGACTTGAATAGTGAGGGGGAAGGGCCATCAGGACTTACCTCGGGAGCACCAGCTTCCCTGGCTCAGCTCCGTCCCCTGACTCTTCCCCCCCCCAGGCCATGCCTTCAGACCCAGCTGGTGGCAATCAGGCTTGGTTGGACCCTAGGTTTCGTAGGCAGGAGAGGAGGGAACAACAGAAGTGAGGCAGGCCTAGGAAGACTGAGTCATGGAGCCACACCCCACAGGATATAAAGGCAACAAGAACTACTGTGCCTCTTCGTAGCAGGCAAATCAACTGATTAACTAAGAGCTGAAGTTTGTTCCTGGGTGACTCGTTGGCGTCGAGGGAGATAACAGAGACACTTGGCAGATGCTCGCTATTCTGCTGCCAGAGCTGATAGTGCCGGCTAATTAACCCATCACTCGGATGGAGGCGAAGGGGGGACAGAACACAGATCGGCTGAAGTCTACTAAGCAAGAGATTGGACTGGTTGACCTCCAAAGTCCCGTCCAATTCTGTTACTGTCTCCTGTTTCGTAATTTGACTCTATAATTCAGAAGAAAACCAAACATCCAGGAAAAGAGATTTGGGGAGGGGGGAATTAGAGGACCAGTTTTAGCTCTCCTTCCTGTCACTTTTGCCTCCTACATATAGATTTGGTTCTACTTCTGTGATCACTAGAAATCTGTCTTTTAAAAAAAGGTGTTTTTTTAAAAAAAAAAGTCTGTTTGATAAGGGGGGAAAACACTGCCTGCTGTCAACCTGCAGTGCTATCAAAGCAATGTGCAAAACAGAATGCATGCAAAGCAAAATAGAAATGATCTGCTTCTTGACCCTCATCTTGAAACTTGGCAAAGACATCAGAACTCCAAAGCTAACCCGTTTTCTACTTTTCTTTTTGTTCTGCGGTTACCTGTGATGCTTGCAGTGTAGCCAGATCAAACAGCTGATTAAGCTTTTTCACAGCTTGGGCTCTGTACACTTGACCTACTGAGAGCAAAGCAGAGGCCCAATGCTACTTCCACAGGCTGGATTAACCAATATGACTCAAGACTCAGGCACTCAGCAAAGGGAAAAAGATCCGGCGGGGATTCCAATTCTACTTTAGTTGAAATTGTTTTTTGATCAATTGAGTTTATTGTTTTAACCTCAGACATTGTGGTTTAGACTGTGGAAGCGTTGTTTTATTTTTGTATAACTCCCAGAATCACCGCTGTTGGGTGGGTGGCCAAATAACAAACGAACAAACAAACTTAGACTTGTGTTGTTTGCAGCAACTATAGAATTAGCTTCTTCAAGCAAGTGGCTCAAAAGGGTTAATAAACTTTGAAAAGAGACCCAAGTTTGTAACTCAGAATGCTACTTCAAGTCTAGCAACTGTTCTGCCAGGAAATAAAATCTGAATCTCATGCCCATAAATTCCCAAATTTGTTCAAAAGATTGGAGATATTCCAGAGCAGACTAGGTATGCACACAGGGCGGTGCCAAGCAGGAGAATAGTAAGGTATCTTATTCCTTGAGCTGAAATCTGCTTAACTGATGTTGGAAATAATCTTGTGTTTTATTTACTTGAAAAAATTAGATTTATACTGCAGTGTATGTACATACAGAAAAAAAGTAGAGTGAACTACTAGTATTTATTTATTTATTCGCTTCCTAATTAATTTTTAATATTACCTAGTAGCCACAATTATTTTGCAAATGTTCAAAGCATCTTTCAAAGTCTAGACTAGAACAGTTTTAAAAGGCCAGAAACCCACCTCAAAATAAAACAGTTTAAGAATAAGCAGAACATAATCCAACAGAAGTGCAACAATCTTTTTTAAAACTGATGGGATTTCACTTTTAGCCACTTTGACGTGAATCAAGGGACTCTACAGCTCAGTTTGTCATTTAAACAGTCTTTACTGTTTAAGTTATGGGGATCACTGTAATAACAAAAGATTTTTTTTATTAACTTCATCATTTGGGGTGAACCAGGGAGAAAACTGTACAATATATATTAGGGCTGTACAGTACAGAGATCAAGATTCAAAGGACAAAATGTGATTTGGATGTTCATAAATATGAATGTTAGGCGGTCTCATGAACGCATTACATCCGCTTTGTCTTTTCTGGAGACCATGCATCAGATGCAGAAGACAGACATATGAGTCCGGGGCGAGGGGAATGCGACACTTTTTAAGTGTCCATTGTTCCTGAGAGAGACTATATACTGTTGTAGTCAAGATGGTGGCCACAGTTGCATGATTGAATCTCTTCTCCTTTTCCACATGTTTTGCACATACAATGCGTATAAAAGGTAAATAAGGAAAAGAAAAGGTTATACAAAGTAGGGAATTACAGTAAAATCTTGGTGAGAAAGGTTTGATTAGAATTCAGTGGTGAAATTCAAAAATTTTTACTACCTGTTCTGTGGGTGTGGCTTGGTGGGCATGGTGTGGCTTGGTGGGCGTGGCAGGGGAAGGATACTGCAAAATCTCCATTCCCATCCCACTCCTGGGGGAAGGATATTTCAAAATTTCCATTCCCACCCCACTCTGGGACCAGCCAGAGGTGGCATTTGCCGGTTCTCTGAACTACTCAAAATTTCGGCTACCAGTTCTCCAGAACCTGTCAGAACCTGCTGGATTTCACCCCTATTAGAATTGTATCTATAACTCCCAAGAGGAAGATAAGAAGATGAGATAGATAGGTAGGTAGATAGGTTCATTAATAATAGATGATAGATAGATGACAGATATATAGAAAAAGGAAATTAAAAAGCAGACTTGTCTTCTTTCTCTGTCTTTTTCTTTTTCACATGTATTTTACTATATGTATATATATTTGAATGTATTTCCTATTATGTAAAATCTACCATCAGGCTAGCAGCTTGACTTTTTTAACACCTCAATGTTCCTGCTAAAAGCCTTCATTCAGTCACATCATTCACTTCAAGTGGGAAGAGACCCATCACCTTCCTGACAGTGCCCACAGCAGCAAATGGGAAGTGAAATGGTCAAGCAAATATGCCAACATTTTGAACCCAGGCAATTCCCAAAGCCTGATTAAATAAATGCCTTATCCAGTCTGCAATCCTCTTACCTTGAAATAGGACCATATCATTACCTAAATTATTTTTCCACATATATTCTGAATTAAATTCAGCATGCAAGTTTAATTACTACTTAATATGCTCCAAACCTAATTGCTATATTTAAATTTTAAAAGTCACTTCCAAATTTATTACAAGTTTGGCTCCAGCTTTGGCTTTATGTCACAAACACAAACTGTTCCAGCTCAGGAGCAAATTGATAGTATATATTAGTATCATTTGTTCTGGCTTAGATGCTAAGCAGAGCTGGCTTTCTATCCCCACCACCCACCCCAATCTTGCTAAGAAGGTGAAGGCATATGATTTGTTTAACTTAGCTCAATGAAAATCCATTCCCAATAGAACAGCCATCATATCAAGGCCTCATAATAACAGAATCTGAGTTTCTTATTGCTGCAAGTGTACTTATGGAGGATGGGGAGTCAAAAAGTCAAGATGGCAACCTCAATCATGCAATCAAAGCTTCTCCCCGTTTAATACTGGGAGCATTCAAGAGCCTTTTCTAGTGGCTGTCAGTCATCATGGTAGTGTTGGAAGAAATATCTATCTGGTTCAGTTCCAAGCTGGGAGAAAAGCACTGGAAACATGGAGGCTGATTGGAAAGATAGTTTATTGATGAAGCAGAACCACCAAGCACATGGTTCTGAGTAACTGACCACATGGAGTTGAGACTGGATGGCTTTTATATCTTCTCTTGGGCTTTGAACTTGAGTTTCCTGTTCCTGTGCAAGAACATGCATACTATTGGCTGTTGTCAGACTCCCATGGTGCCATGTGGGGTGATGTTTGTCTGAGTCAAGTTTGGTTGAAGTTTGCTGGGTGATGCAATGTCTTTAGGAGATTGTGCAATGTAGTGAGCTCTGCTGCTAGATAATCCTATTATGTCCTGGAGGCTCATGTCTTAATCCCATCACCCTGGAGCTGAAGGTCTTTTGTCTTGCTGATAGGCTGGCCCAGTCCTGCTGAGGCTATTAAGAAAGACTTGGGGGCTGCTTTCTCTCTTTTAAAAACATGTTTTTCCTTTAGGGAAATATAATATTATGGCTTTTTAAATATTTTCCAAAATATTTCATTCTTCTAGGAGAGGAATGGGTGCTAACTTTGTATAATAGCAAGTTGTGAAATTAGAGGGGGGCAGCTTAAGGATGCTGTAAACAACACTATTAAAAGCTTCACGAGGAAGGGATTATGTGTTGAGAGGAAGTGGAAGACATTTCATTGCATATTGAAATGGGGTGTTTTGACTGACAGAAAAATAGGAAAGCCCTCCTATTTAAAACTGACCATCCCTGCTGGTTACAGAAGCACCACTAAAAGAGAATAAAAACATGGTAATGTGGATTTGTAGAAAAATTATGGCCTTCATGTTGGAAATAGATGGGGGAAGTAGACACAAGCACTGGGTGAGAATCAGTAAGTTTCTGGCAGGCCAGTGAAGATGCTCAGAAAACCTATCTGAGACAGTCATAGACTGAACAGTCCTTTAGATGAAGATTTATTTATTTGATTTATTCATTAATTTTACATGCTGTTCCAGTTCCTTGATAAGGTGACTCTGGGCAACTATGATTCCATCAAAGAGTAGATGGTCTTCTTACAATTTGTAAAACAGTTTATTTGAGTCAAGCTTGATTTCTGTTGACCGTATGGCCATATCCATGTAGGTTCTTTGGCCACAAATAGAATGGCTTCCGGTGCAGGTTCTAACCAACTCCAACACTGAGCTGTGTTGAGATCAGCCAGTGTTAAATTGTGTCACTTATTTTGGTTCTTGAAATACTGGACTGTCCATTACAAAGCAGAATGCTGACCATCCTTTGAGATCCTCCCTCATTATCTTTCAGCTCCAAATATCTTCTTTCGTCCAATAGGTTTGGCATCATGGCTTACTGGTACCACAACGTGGGTTTTCTTGCAATAAAGGGGGACTTTAAAATATCACTCTCTGCAAATGCCGTTCCACCTGTTCTGCATCTGTGAACAAATCTAACTTTAGACAGAAAACAATCTTAAGTATTTTTAACTTGCTAATGATCCTCTTGCAGAGTCCCTATGGGGACTCACTAACACTTTCATTTGTTTAAGTTCTGGCTTGCTGTAACCTGCCCTCGGTGATAGTCTTCTCAAAATGCAATTTGATGTGAAAGTGGAAGAAGCAAACTGCTTTTCTTGCAGCAGAGAAACTATTGCAACAAACCAAAGGGTGTTTGGGTAAACAAAACAGATACCTGAGAAACTTGTAATGCAACAAGATTTGGAGTGTTCCAATGGAAACGGGCTCTACACTTCTGATTTAGAAGTAGTAAGTTATTTTTAGATATGTTGTTGTAAACGATTTTAATTGATCTTGAGGTAACCCCAATGTTGTGGCCTGCCGCACAAGCAGCAGGCAACTGAGTGAAATTCCACTTGCACAACTGGCGGGTGCTCGCACTCCCTCTGCCGCGTGTGCAAATGGAGCTGCGGACACGAGTGTGCTCGCCCGCTGCTTAAGTGGAATCATACCCTCTTCCTCCTCAGCCACCATTGTAAGTCCACAAAGCCGAAAAGGTTGGGGACCACTGACATAGAAGATATATACATTTTGCAAAGTCTTAGAAACACTTCACCAAGCTTCCCAGAATAATTTGTGAATTTTCTATACTATTTTCACTTTTTAAAAAAATTTCCTCCTCCATGATCACACCCACTTGCATTTGAACGTGTACCTTCCTTTAGAGAATAATGTAGATTCAAATTGTACTAATCCTACAGCCGTTAACTTCTGCACTGATTCAGTTATGTACTTAAGGAACATAAATTCAGAGTGTTTGAAGCTAATCCCAGTTGAATCACTGCAAGTTCTAATCATCTGTGTAAAACACTCACACAGAGAAATATGTAACATTTTTATTAAAGATAAACTGCCCTTATCAATCTGATTGGGATTTGTTTTATTTCTCCAGGCCTGCTACAGAGACCGGAGAGGAGGAGGAAGATAAAGGTTCATCAAGTCAGCCTATTGCTCTGAGGAATTGTTTTCACCTGCAGAGGAACAGTATTCTTGAGAAGCTCATCAAAACCTGCCCAGTTTGGCTTCAGTTTGGCATCAGTCTGGAAAAGGCTTCTGACCTACTCTGCAAGGAACCATCGGGGGTACAGTTATGCTTCTTCAGTTAATCCAGTTCTTCAGGGACCAGATATTCTTTCTCAAACCTCGATCTGATCCTGAATCAGATCTTTCCCCACTATAGAGCTGTCACTCCCTCAAATGTTCATAGGACATTTGTTCACTACCATGTTCATAGGTAAGGTAACACTGAAGGCATAAACAGTACAGACCAGCCTTAATTAACTTATCCCTCATCAGAATTCCCAATCAACATGGACTGTCTCATCTAGAAGCATCAAGTTGGGGAATGCAAGATAGCATGAGAGTGACAGGCGTCAGGAATGACAGGTTGTTGTTGTTGTTGTTGTTGTTTACTAGCCTCTCCAGGTGGGCTATTCAGAGCCAGATACAGCATATGATTTATTCATTTGATTTATTTAAAAATTCATATGCAGCCTTTTCCAAACAAACTTTTTTTCCCCAGGTCAGTGTGCAAAACATTTCAGAAACTAGTATCCGCTTCTGAATACATGCTTAGTCCAAGAATTTCTTCTGTTTGACACAAAAGGATTGAATTTTTCGTATTATAACAATCGTATTTTGTCCAGGGAGGGGGAACTTTTATTTACTGATAATAAAGGATTGCAATTTGATGAATGAATATGGATTGAATGCAAAAGTTGAGTACAAAAGTACGGTATGTTGGAGTGCTTTGGTTATGAATGAGCACAGTAATGACTGAGGACCAAGTCTTTCTCTTCTCTCTTAACTTTAATTTCTCTGGCTTACTATTTCTCACTTTTCCTTTGCTTTATATAATGTAGCTTATGCAAAAAAAGTATTGCGTGATGCATATGCATGTATGGAAATCTAGTGAAATTTTACTGAGATCTGTTGGGAGATTTTGTTCTATCTTTTGCTCTGCTTCAGCTTGCAGGGATGAAAAGAGAAATACACCTTGGATTTATTTCCACAGTAACTTTTTGTAGCAATTGTGTTGACCATAAAATGCTTTATAACTGTTACATGATTGAAAAAAACACAAAGGCTGTTGCTCATTGATATTCGACATGCGTTGCTTGTAAATAACTTAAATCTGCAATACAAAATTACACTTCAACTCGCATTTACCAAAACTCTCATCTTTTATTATTCCTTTGTAGTACCAGCTGCTATCTTTGAAGAAAGGAAACACATACATACCACAGCAAATTGCTAACATATATACTCTTATTTGGTGCTTATCGACCTTCCCAATTCAATTGTTCCAGAATTCCCAACTTGTGCGCTATCTGGAGGCCAACAGATTGGAGAAAGCCGGTGGACGTATTTATTTTTACACCAATCCTTTCCACAGAGAGCCTTTCATCTCCTTCTTCCCTTACTTATCTCATCTCTACTTTGTTCCAAACCCAGCTCCATTTGCATTTGTTTTGCTGCTCAGTCCCAGTGGCTCTGTCCTTAGCAGCCATTCCCTCCAGCACACTTCTGCTCCCTTTCTTGTGTCATTCTAACTTCCAAAAAATCTTCTCCCCACTCTAGAGACAGCTCTTTACAAAAGACAGGCCTTGGTAGAGAATATGAAAGGGCTAAAAGCAGAATGGATAATCACAATGGAGGCAGCTTTGTATCTCAACCAAGTTATTTATGCTCGTCTCAAATGAACGGGATCACAGTGAATAGCAAAGTAGTCTAATTTACAGGTGCTAGTAATAAAATGCAAAGCACGTATCTTTTTTTTTTTACAAAATTCTAGAAGGAACTGTAGGTAAATGAGTTACACGAGGAAGATTCCATATATTAAATAATGTATTTTAAATGGGCTTTCAGTGCCCCTGAAAGAAATGTTGGGATCTTGATAGACCACCTGATTGAAACCATTGATATATTCTGCAGTAGGGTAAAACAGAAATTAAACTGTAGACTAGGGATTGATGGGGGAAAAAAAGATGCAAATCCATGGCATGGCTTTCTTTGCTATCTAAGGTATAGTTTCCAGGCGCTGGAGCCTTCTGTATTTCCCATAGCACCTAGGTCTTAAGTGGTATACCTTAAGAATCTACTGCTCTTCTTCAGAATCATGTTGAAGGCAGTGACATTCATAGAGGGGGCTGATGGAGAGCAACTGATGAAAACTGTTTGCTGCTCTTCTTTTGTAAGTGTAGCATGTCACTTCCATGTAAAAAGGGGCAAGGTTTGTGCTGCCTTAGTCATTTTGATGAAGTGGTAAATCCTGCAGGTGCCTCTGCCTGAAAATATGATATGGCTGAGGTTTCACAACCCTGTGAAGCACAGCTGCTTTTTAAGAAAGCAAGATAGAAAGCTTTCTAAGGCTGTTTCATGGTCTTGGCATTGGAACAAACGTGTATCCTCAGACACTTAGATTTTGTCCCTTGCTTTATCTGATAGTGCTGCACTATGCTTCAGAAATTAAATTTGGTGCAGGACTAAAGACGACATCTCTTGAAATCAGCGTGATAACAATAATGAAGCAATAAATTCAAGAAAGCACTGATATGTCCGTTCCTTAACATGAAAAAGAATCTTACTTTAGCTGTGAATAAACCCATAGTTGTAATTATATGGAAGCTTTTCTTATCGTTATAATGAGTGGATAGTGTGGGAACATCGTTCTCAGGAAACTTGTGGATTTGATTTCAATAGATTCAGAAATGTGTAAAAGTTTACTTCCATGAAAATACCTCAATAGCTGATAATTCTGCCTTGCCACCTATTAGATAAGTTTCTTTCATTTTCTTTTATCAGTTAATTAATTTTTTGCTATTACTTATTAAATGCTATTGGATATTGCTGCATCATTGGCATTGCTAGCTTTACCCTTCCCACTTTTTGTAATAAGAGCAGCAGTCTATAATTAGTCTATAATTAATCCATTTTTAAAGCTCTTGACATTCTATTTGGCCCAAGGCAAAATGTCAGCTATAAGTCTTCTCATCCCACCTTAAGCATGAAGGCTGTCTTGGTGACTATAGGCCAGTTACTCTTTCTCAGTCCAATCCACAATCAGAGAGTTATTGTTGTTGTGGGTCAAATAGGAAAAGGAAGGGGTATTAGGTACGCTTGCCGCCTCGAGTCATTTATAAAAATAATAAATGTGGGTAATAAATAAATAATAAATGTGGGAAACAATAAATAAATAAGGACTTCATTTTCTATTTTAAGGACAAGCTAACATAATTTGTCATAATTAGACTCAAGCTCTAATTAGATGCCTACAGAAAGGGTCAAAGTAGTTATTATCTATTACTTAAGCAAACTTTATCAAAAACATTAGTGACCAGGGGATTATTTGTAGGGAATATAGGGGCAGTAAAATAAGCATCAAATCTCTTGTTAGGGAAATAACATTTCCAAGAATAAAAAGGCATATTAATTTCTAAAAATGTATTTATGTTATGTATGTGTTTGTTTGTTTGTTTGTTTGTTTATGTTAATTCATAACTCAATTTTCCAGGAGTCCTGAGCAAACTTTACAATAGATAAATAAACTTGAAATTTAATATGTGGAAAACAAAGCAGCTTTCAATCCTTCGAGACTGCCTGTTTCCTATTTGTGATCTCATTTTGGACAATATTATTTCCAGGTCAAAGCAAGTTAATCAATGACTGAGAAGCAGTAGACTCTTCGAGCTATGATTCAGGAAATGAAGAAAGAAGTAGATCCTCTTTTCCATCTCCATTAAGAAGATGGAGATCTCCAATCCATTTACAAGCTCCCCCAAATTGGATTAATACAGAACTGTGACAACAAAGTGAGATCATTCATCTATGTAACAGTTCTGACATTCATGAAGAGAGAAGACCTTAGAGGAAAACCAGGTTCCCATAGAGGGATGGTTTCTGATCCATTTGTTGTGCAGACACCATTACAAACAGGCATTTTTTAGGTCCTTGACATTTGTTCTTCCCACCACCATTAGTTCATTGCAACTAATATTTTCCCCTACAAATACTTCCCACATTTTCCTCTCAGCTGGACTCCCCTTCCATGTTAGAATCCAGAATGGATTGCAGATTGTTGTGAGACTAAATGAATTTCCAATTAAACATAACCTATGGCAGAAAAGCTGGGAATCTGTACTGATTTTACTGAATCAGTGTAGTAGAGTTAGCTATATGGTGACCAACGTCCCCTGGTGCTTAAGGAATACATATACTGGTACATAAGGAATGTGTGACTGTAAATGCAACAATCAAGCCATCAGTCAATTGCATGCTCATTATACTGCCTCTTTTTAGGGAAAGTTTTGCAAAATGAAGAAACAGAGCAATCCTGGCAAAGCACTTTGCTTCTCCCAGATTCAGTAGGTTTATATACATTGCCTTTTGTTCTTCAACATTCTCATCTTTTTCATTTCATTAACTTTATCCAACCACAATTCCCTTGACTTCCCTGTTCTCAGCCCATTCACTCCTTATTCCCTGTTTTGGCAATTCTATTCTTATTCACTTTATGCATGAAGGCCACCTGAACATCCTTCTTTCCCATTTGTCCGTCACATTAGTGTTCAATCATGTTCATTCAGAATCCTTCCATTTAGAATCCATTCATCCAATCTCTTATTGTATTACCACACACTGATTCAACTTATGTTTGTGTTCCAACTTTCATTCAACTATTTCTTTTGATATACTCAGACTTCATGTGGATATATCTTGCACACACACACACACACACACCACACACACACACACACACAGAGTGTGTATCCATTTTTTGTTTTTTAACATTTCATCCCTCATAACAAAAATATATGCTATGCTTTGCTTTTCCAAAAGTATTTGCGCATCTTAAAATTTCTGCATCTAATTTCTCATCTTTAGTATACATTTATTCAAATTACATAAATTCATCTACTTGTTCTTGTTATTCATTACTTCAATGTAACTTTCTATCATTCTATCCACTTAACCTGTCAAATAGAGCTATCTTGATCTTTGTTAATTTTCAGATCCATATTTCTTGTTTCATCAATCTACCTAGCATCAACAGTAAATAATTTGGATTCTTGCAAACAACATGACCTCATCTACAAAGAAAAGTACATGTAATTCATATAACCAGCTAGGACACTTTTTATATCACCTCATACATTCCTTAACTACAACCATAAAGAAACTCTTGTCTTGCTTCATTCTACAATGCTGGACCTTTTGCTAACTATTTCATTTATTCTCATGCAAATTTTGTTTCAAGGGTATATAACTCCTAGACTTTTTGAGTCAATTGACTTTTGGTCATTTCCCCCCCCCCCCCACTATCCTTCAGAATCAGAAATATCTGCTTCATATTTACACAATGGCTTTGTCTGGCCTGAGAATCATTGATTCCTGCCTTCTTGGCTTTTAGCCCAGGGGTCTCCAACCTTGGCAACTTTAAGCCTGGCGGACTTTAACTCCCAGAATTCCCCAGCCAGCTAGCTGGGGAATTCTAGGAGTTGAAGTCCGCCAGGCTTAAAGTTGCCAAGGGTGGAGACCCCTGCTTTAGCCCATACAGTACCTTTCTTTCACTTCATTTATTAAGTTATATTATTTACCTTTTACTCTTCTTAAATACCAAGTTGCAATCTTGGATGTCATCACTAGATTGGCCCATGTATGTTGATCTCTGCCTGACATTATGGATTTCTTCAACTGAAGCTTTCACATAAAGATTTTTTATAAGTCGGAGAAGAAATAGACTAACTTACTAGTTATAGTGGTCCCACATGCAGCATTCTGTGCTACACCTGAAGACAGAACAGGTGAGCTTGGGCATAATTGGCCAGCTCACAAAATCCATAAACGCAACCAAAACTGAATTCTATCCCAAGCATGCTTATGTTATGATTTGCAAACGATGAACTTTAGTTATATGCCTATAAGACACTGCTGTCTATATCCCATCAACTAGGAGTGTTTCTTTTACAAGACATCCAAATCTGTAGTGACTCTGAGCAGCAATTGACATTGGATACAATACCAGGAATACAGAAATTCACTTCCATCTTCTTACCATGCATACCTGCACATTTATGCATTCAGTTTATCTGATTCAAAATGATAAGAACCTGTAATAATTTTGTAAGTTCCCAGTAGAAGAACATCAGCTTTTCTTCTTCGACCTTCAAGGAGGAAGAAAGTAAGGAATTTGTGGGGTTACAAGTTATGCTTTAAATGCATCATAGTTTAAACGATACACCAAATTTGATTTAAAAACAATCCAAAAATCTCTTCCAGTATTGATCATAACTGATCATAAGAAGAATATGTAAAACTGTAATTTTGGTAAGGATGTAATAAAATTATGAGTTCATTTTACAGTTCAGATAGAATGTTTTTAAATGACAGAAAAATATTTTTATATTCTCATATAATCTCATTTACCCCCTTTCCTCTGTTTAGATATTTATGGTTCGGAAAGATGAGACCCTGAAAAATCTATTCCTGTTAGTTCATTTTCCAGTCCAGAAAGAGGGGTGTGACATTCTAGAATACAAGATAAAAGAAGAAAAATCTTGTAAGTTCATCTCCCTTCTCGAAACACATTTCAATATTTATGCACACTATACCCACACTATGATCTTTTTCAGTGTATATATTTACAGCATATTTGCCTGCATATACATTTGCTATGAACTTCAGATTCTGGGCCTTGAAAGGTTGCAGGAATTGGGTTTATCTAGTCTTGTGAAAAGAAGGACTAGGAGTGGCATGATAGCAGTGTTCCAATATCTCAGGAGTTGCCACAAAGAAAAGGGAGTCTTCTTCTATTCTCCAAAGCACCTGAGGGTAGGACAAGAAGCAATGGTTGGAAATTAATCAAGGAGAGAAGCAATCTAAAACTAAGGAGAAATTTCCTAACAATAAGAACAATCTACCAGTGGAACTCATTATCTTCAGAAGTTGCTGTGGGGGCTCCATCACTGGAAGGTTTTAAGAAGAGACTGGACAGTCACTTGTCTGGAATAGTATAGGATCTCCTGCCTGAGCAGGCGGGGTGGGCTAGAACAGGGGTCTCCAACCTTGGCAACTTTAAGCCTGGAGGACTTCAACTCCCAGAATTCCCCAGCCAGCAAAACTAGCTGGGGAATTCTGGGAGTTGAAGTCCTCCGGGCTTAAAGTTGCCAAGGTTGGAGACCCCTGGACTAGAAGGCCACCAAGTTCCCTTCCAACTCTGTTATTCTTCTGTCTCTGAAATGTAGGACTGAGGTAGATCTCAGAATGCTGTCCTTTGAGAGAGATTCTTCCTTGGTGTTTTTTTTAGCAAGATGATTTTAAAATTATGCTAGACAAATTCAGAGAAGGTAGCACTATCAGAAATTATTTAATCATGATAACTAAATGGATATTGTAGGTTCAGGAGTAGTATATTGCTTCATCTCAAATGCTGGAGACCAACTCTAAAGAAAAGGATGTGCTTTCATGCTCTGTTTATGGACCAGTTAATAATAGTTGATTGATCAATACTAAAAACCAAGTCTGGACTACAGTATTAGATAAAATGGCATCTGATAGTAATAATAGGAACTGTTGCCTGATTATGTTAGGCTGCTTGTCTTGGTGCATCTGTCCAGCTCACTATTTCCATTGGGTGGAAGTTTATCCACCAGCAAAAAAAAAAAAAAAAGACGAATAAAAATGGAACTGCAGAGTTATTATGATTGAAATGGAAAAACAATGCATTTCACCATATGAGAAAGATTGTGATCACATGGCCTGTGTCCCTTTTATTATAATGCACAAGATTGTGGATAGATAGACAGTTGTACCTACTCAATTTCTTGTCTGGCAGTTAACACTAAGGGGTAGTTTTCAAGAATATTGCTCTCTTTTCTTTCATAGCTGCCCATCTTATATTGAACTCTACAGAGCCCCCAGTTTTTAATCTTTAACCAACTAAGATTGCATGGCCCTTAAAATAAAATGCAGATAATTTTGGATATAAGGCCACTTTAGCTTGGACCAACAGTTAATATTATGCTGTATATTACATGAAGTTCATGAAGTTTCCAATTTTCCTATCATGGATCTTAGAAAATCTATGTAATTTTCTTTCCTTGAGTTTTAAAATGGGTTGTGTGTCCCTCCTTAATTACCACATCTCTCTGGCAATTTTCCAAGCTACTTTTCATTTCATTGCTGTTCTCAATTCCTGGTAATAAGGTTATTAAGTGAATGCAAATGCTAATGACTATCCTAGAGTACTAAAACATCTAGAATGCTGCTCTCTGTGGCTTGGCCCACAGTGGCCTCTTGCAGATTAATTCTTTTGCCCTAGCTATTCTCAGAAAGCCACATTCTCAAGTGTAATGAGTTGTGTCAAAGAAGCCAAATATTTTAAAAGTGTGTGTGTGAAGGTGAATCTACACATGCTTCCAAAGCATTCAGCATTTTGAACTTCACAATGTCCTGTTCCTGAAACAAAAACTGTGTAAAACACTTTGATTCCTCAGCACATTTGATCTCATTTTCTGATAAGCAGCATTGCACATCCTCATGTTTGCCGAGCTGCTACTTTTGGAAAGAAGTAAAAAGAAAAAGTGCAAACATTTCTCCCAATAGTTTGCACTGACATACATCTGTGCCTAGAACTATGGAAATACTTGGAGAATATTCATGAGTTCTATGGCATACAACGTATTGTGATCCAGAGAGAGTTAAATTAGCTTGAACAATCACAGAGATATGACATCACTGTTGCATTTCTGCACTATTCATATGGAAACTAATGAGCAAATGGAAAGAGAAAAGCAAGACAGAGGCTTAGAAAAGACAGCTATATTCTTTCAATTGAGGGGACCGTTTAGCTTCAGCTTGTTTCTGTATTTAACTGGAAATGTATTGTAATTCAGTATCCCTTGCAAAACATCATTAATCCTCCAAATACAGTGGAGCATATTTTAACATAATTCACGAAAAATGTCTAAATTAATTGCAATGGCCCTTGAGGCTACCTTTGTATCCTATTGTTGAATCTTTCTATTTAGGATCAGTCATTATGCAGCCTGCATATGAGATCATTCTAGGAGGCTGGAACCAAATGTTAGTGATCTCAGCCAGGATGACTGGACACCACCTTTTGCTGCAGCTGGAAAATAGATGTAGCCAAGTGCAGCTCTGGGTTCAAAGAAATCAAATATTTGTTGGTTTCAATCTCATCGCTATGAGGCCAAATTGAATGAGAAGAGGTGGAGTGAAACAAGCTAACTGATGGCTGTGCTCCAGGTAGCCTCCCAACAAATATTGGGCACATGCTATTTTTTGAGAATTTTATCTAATGAGAGTGTTCATCACTTTAACAGATTCCAGGCACTTCTTGAGATCTGTTCTCTCTAGTTTGCTCCAGATCCTATTGTCCTCCCCTTGATTACGCCTACAGTGTGCTTTCTAAAGTTGTAAGCTCCTGGAGTGTAGATTCTCAATTGCAATTTTGCATATTACATAAAGACGAAAACTAATAACTGATGGAAGCATTCCAGTTATCTTCCATTACAACTTCAGAACATTCTTGGAAGGCCTGAGAGTGGAGTGAAGAATGCCAATCATCAGACACAGTTCAGAATGAATGATAAATTTTTAGAAAGAGGACTGAGCCGCAGTGGCGCAGTGGTTAGAGTGCAGTACTGCAGGCTACTTCTGCAGATCACTGGCTGCCAGCAGTTTGGCAGATCGAATCTCACCAGGCTCAAGGTTGACTCAGCCTTCCATCCTTTCGAGGTTGGTAAAAATGAGGACCCAGATTGTTGGGGGCAATATGCTGACTCTGTAAACCACTTAGAGAGGGCTGTAAAGCACTGTGAAGCGGTATACAAGTCTAAGTGCTATTGCTATTGCTATTGCTGATTGGAGAAGGAGAATTAGCAGGATCAGGATACTGGGAATGATTGGAAGGCTGGTCCAGATAATAAATAAGATCACGTACACCTAGGATTTTAATCTGGTGGAGCTACCTGTTGTAGGTGGTAAAAACATGCCCAAGTATCAGAGGTAATCCTTGAAATTTATTCATCTGTGTTTAAATCTATAATCTCCTACATCTGGGGCCTCCTATTGTTCTGTGGACTGAACTGCAGACAATCCTGCCATGAGAGGGCTAGAAATAAATCCTTTGGAGAACAGCCTGGAATATATGGTTTAAGACCTTCCTGGTGATATATCTCAGCCAGTTTTATCTTATATTTAAAGCTTGGTTTCTGCTCTTTCCTCTGACTGAAATAAAACAAGTCTCAAGCATGTGAATGGTGACAATAGTGCAGAACACTACCCATCAACTGGACCCTCCTCCCATTGTACTTATCCTTGCAAAAAAAAAGCAGTTCATTTATTGTCATTGCACCTCATACAACAAAATTAAATGTCATCTTCAGTGTACGTTATAATTATGAAAATAAAATACAAACACACATCTTTCACATTCTATACAATTGAATTGAAAATCAATACTGCAATAAATATATGCTATACAGAAGCTCACAATCTGGGAGAAATAGTTTTCTAAGTCTCATTGCAATCTAGCCATTTTGCATGCCTGTTTTGATAGCTTACACAGAATGTAATTTTTTTAAAAAAACAAACAGAATTACCCATCCAAATACAGATAGATGTCCACACAATCAGTAATAGACGTCTAAAGTCCAAATATCCACTCAGAAAAGACTATCATAACTAGCTTGCAGAAGGCTAATTAGAAGGGTAAAAGTCACATCTCTGCAAGCCAGGTATTTCATAGCAATGGGACCACAATAGGGAAGGATGCATGGACTACACCAGACTACACCATGGACTACACCAGGTGTTACCAACCTGTGGCTCCCTGTCAGGTGATCCCACCACAGGCTGGCCCTGCCCCTCACCCCCCCCTCTCGCCTGGCCTGAAAAAGTAAGGGTGATGGCGGGGGATGGAGAAGCAGCCTGGGTAGAGACAGAGAGGTACAGAGAGAGTGGGAGAGAGAGAGACATAGAGAGAAAAATAGAGAGAGACAGAGAGAGAGGGGAAGAGAGAGGGAGAAAGGGGGGAGGGAGGGAGGAAGGAAAAGAAAGAAATGTCAAAAGGTTTTTGTGGTTTCCTGTGGTTTTTAACAACCGGTTCTCTGTCCCAATGATCGGCTGGGTAGGTGTGGCTGGGGGGGATCATGTAACTGGTGGAAGTGAGTGATGTCAAATTGGCCATGCCCACCCAGGTTTTGTGGCTCCCGGTGTTTTCTTTTCTGTGGGAAACGGGTCCCAATGGTTCTTTGAGTGTTTAAGGTTGCAGACCCCTGGACTACACCAATGGATCCATTGACCCTCGTATTCACATAGGCCCCTGAGCATCCATCTCTGTATGTTCACAGGACAGAACTGGGCAGATTCCCCCTGGTAAAGATGATACATGAGGTAACCTGGAGCCTAATCACATAGGCCTTTAAACAGGCCTGTCAAATTGGCGGCCTGCGACAGGATACATCAACCGCAGACCATGTCCACCTTGGCTCCGCAAAGGCAAAAAAAGTCACGATCCGTCAAAATCCGGCTTTTGACATGATCGAGTTTGACCCCCATGCTTTAAAGATCAAACAGCCCTTTGCATGGGACTCAGAAGCTTATTAGCAATTAAAGCAGTGACTGGAATATAGATGTCACTTGCTAATAACTTAACCGTTGCATTGAGTTTTGTGCCAACTGAATGGTATAATGGTAGCCTCTGAATAATTTTTGGCAGCCTCATGTAAAGCATGTTGAAGATGAGTATAAAGTCATGAGTCCCAGTTGCCACTATATCTAGTCCAAGTAGTTCAAAACTGATGCACCAGCCTCAGCTGAGCAAAGGGTTCCTGGCCACAACTTCTATCTTTCTTATGGGGAGAACAAATCTGTCCAGAACTCATGTTGGAACAGTCATGGAATTAGAATAGTTCCAGATAAGACAGTCACTCCCGCTTGCTAGGACCGAGGCTTAAGTTATTTCTACTCATTCAGATTCTCACAGCTTCAAGAACTAGGATTTACATCTCTGGTTTGGGATGGCAATGTAGAATTTAATATCTCTCTCTCTCTCCCCGCCCCCGTCTCTTCCCCTCTCTCCCTCCCCCCCCCACAATGAGAAGACATTGAACCTTCTGGTAGCTAGGTAAAGGGTAGTGAAGCTTTCCAGAGGTTTAGGAAAATTTCCAAGGGCTTACAGGAGGCTACTGAGATACATTTCCGCCTACCACTTCTACAGTGGTGGGACAACAGTTCTAGGCAACAGTAATGTGCAGTTAGACCAGAAAATGATCAATCTGATCATGGCCAAAAACTAAAGGTAATGTCCCCCATTTTCAGATCCACACATCATTTGCTCTGAATTAAACTGCTAATCAGCAATATACGAGTAGGGATTGACATAATCTGGGACATGGAAAGCATAAATCCCTAAACAGCACTGGACTTCATTCCTAAGACATTGGTGTTGAAATGCTTAAGCATTTATATTATAGCATAAAGGACTCTGGAACAGTAATGAGATCTACTGCAAGTTTTCTCTCAAAAAGTCTCACAACTGGTACGATTGCTGCTATATTTAACTTCTAGGTATAGAAAAAATTTGTCTGAACTTCTTCTCCAGCTGTCCCTAAATAATGAGGAAATACTGGTGTCTATCAGAAAAAGGGCCTTGTTTGAGGTAATGCAACCTCCCCCAAAAAGCTCATTTGATGTTAACATTATGAACTTTGGGGCAACAAATCAAATCTTTGTCTTTATTTCTCAGGTATTTTAGGAACCATTTTGGTGTTAGAAGTTAACTCTTTTCATGATTCTTTACTATGTATTTTTACTTTTTAGCAATTACTATAGCTCTGTTGTACTATTCCTTGAGAATGTTTTAATTTTGTTTTCTGATTTTAAAAAATATGTTAATATTGCTTTTATGTAATTTTTTTAATATTGCTTAAATGTGGTACTAACCACATTTTTTATAATGTGGTTAGTACAAATACTGGCCTACGGAACACAAGATTTCTTCCTAATCTGTTCTCTGAATGAGTGTCAGGATACCTTTTTAGGGGATAGAAGATTGGGGACAAACGGACCTACATTTTGAATAAAATAGAATAGAATAGAATAGAATAGAATAGAATAGAATAGAATAGAATAGAATAGAATAGAATTCTTTATTGGCCAAGTGTGATTGGACACATAAAGAATTTGTCTTGGTGCATACGCTCTTGAAGTACATAAGAGAAAGGATATATTCATCAAGAATCATAAGGTACAACGCTTAATGATAGTCATAGGGAAACAGTCAATATAAACCTTAAGAATACCAGCAACAAGGTCACAGTCATACAGTCATAAGTGGAAGGAGATGGGTGATGGGAACGATGAGAAGATTAATAGTATTGCAGACTTAGTAACTAGTTTGACAGTGTTGAGAGAATTATTTGTTTAGCAGAGTGATGGCGTTCGGGGAAAAACTGTTCTTGTGTCTAGTTGTTCTGGTGTGCAGTGCTCTATAGCATCATTTTGAGGGTAGGAATTGAAACAGTTTATGTCCAGGATGCGAGGGGTCTGTAAATATTTTCACAGCCCTCTTTTTAACTTGTGTGGTATACAGGTCCTCAATGGAATGCAAGTTGGTAGTAATTGTTTTTTCTGGTTTTTGGTTGTTTTTTTGGTTGTTCAATAACTACACTCTGAAGTTGGTATGACCAAGGGGCAGAACATTTTTTACTACAACAGCAGAGAATCGAACAGCTCTAGAAGTAGCATAAGAACAAGTGCAAACTTGATCCTTTACAATGTCAAGACATTGTCTCACAGATAAACAGAGTGGAGCCTTGGAGATGTTGCTTTCCAATCATGGTCACTGGTTTTATTTTTAGCTCCAGCAATATGCCAAAGATAGCTGTGTCAGTTCTCCGTATTTAGTAACCGTGACCACAGCACATTGGAGCTCAGGGTCGTGCCTCTGGTGTCTTTCCATATTTCGGGTAAGTTGCCCATCTATTAGCGAGTTCTAGTAATTAAAAAATAAATATTCTCTTATTTATATTTTCTGAGGGAAGCAAAGACCTCTCTGGCAGTCTAATAGATTTCTTAAGTCATTTTGTGAAAAACTAGCATGGCTTTAATAGTTTTATTGCTTTAGCAGTTTTCAGAAAGCACAATAAGTAGATTAAATGTGAAAGGCAAAGGGATATTATTGAACTGTGATTCAGTTTAGATTGGTTGACTTTTACAAATAGAAGTATTAAAGTTAGGCTAATATAAAAAGCAGATTACAGAATTATGCAACCAAGAATGAAGCACAGTACCAGAGAAACATTCCTGAGAATATTTGTCACAACTTGGACTCACATCATGCTGTTGGAGCCAAAATTCTAGCTCAGGAAATGAACACTAATTTGGAGTCTTTGGACTTTAATCCCTTCTCCACCATGAAGATTATTGTATGATTTGGTTAACCACCTAGTTTTGTTCTCTATGGTAGGAATAGCCCTAAGCAGCCCAGTGAGCAGACGCACCTCTAGTAACACTATGCATTGTGTTATTCTAGAGGGAGGGAATCATGGAAATAATAAGACTTAGTGACACAGTGAGATTTTTATTAAAGGGCTGGAATTCATAGAAGTAGGGGCAATGCCTTTAAGGAGTAGCTGATGTCAGAAAAGAGTTTTTTGACCAGCACTGATTAGGAAAAGCCTGTCTTCTGTGCTGGATAAACTTTTAAGCAGATGGTGCTGGCCACTACCAGCTATTTTAGAGTTTAACTCAGGGGTAGTCAACCTTTTTATACCTACCGCCCACTTTTGTATCTCTGTTAGTAGTAAAACTTTCTAACCGCCCACCGGTTCCACAGTAATGGTGATTTATAAAGTAGGTTTGGGGGAGGGACACCGGCTACCAGCTCTGCTTGTCTGTTACAGCTGGGTGGTGTGGGGGGAGATGCGCGAGCTATTCTGGGACAAGGCTTTTTTGTTTGCGGTCGCACTATAGCGCCATTTAGTTTTACTTACGTAACATGAACTTATGCACGGGCGATACAAATAGTATATTTTCAGAAATTTAAATGGTCACGGGGAATTTTATGAAAACCTAATGAAAATGTTTTTAAATAATGCTATGACAATTTTTTTTAAAGTCAATTAAATTAAAAAAAAAGGAAAGTGTTTCAGTATTGGACAAAACCCCTACCGCCCACCATGAAAGCTGGAACGCCCACTAGTGGGCGGTAGGAACCAGATTGACTACCACTGGTTTAACTATTCAGATTGCAATCTATTTGTGTTTTTCACTTTCTAAGGACAGTGAAAATACAAAGGAGAATACAAAATGGCATAGAGTGGAGAGTAAGGGAGGAAACAGCCCTGAGTCAGGGTTCTCCAACTATTAATTTGCTATTCACAGGGTGACCGGACTTCCTGAGTCAAGGTCATCCATGCCCTGGTCAAAGTTGGTTACTGATTAAAGGTATAATAGAATTGATGTTAGCTCCACCCTGGCGATTTGAGGCACAGCATGAGACAGCCAGCATGCATTAAAAAATTCCATTATGAAGCTAAATCCCTTTCCTGTTAAGCTGAGCTTCTTGAAATAGCCTGCTTCTAGCAAAGGGTCACCATTTCCTCTTTTCTCTTCTGTATTTTTTTGGAATAAGGCACTTTATTCGTCTTGTCTCCAGAGTGTGTGGGTGTTTTAGAAAATGTATTTGTCAGACTAAATGTGAAAACAAAGGTCATGAAGTAGCTTTAGTGAAACTGGGTCTTAATTGTCACATAACAGTGAGCAAGCTTATAGATTTTACAAGAACACATATTCAGGATGGAATTTAAGGGTCATCCACAAACAAAACCCAACCAATATGGGCGAGTGAGTTAAATATGATGAGATGATTTGTCATCTCATTAAAAAAATAAAATAAAAAAACAGGGCAGATCTGTGACTTGCATAACCGTGGCCATCTTGAATTTTTGTCCTGCCCTTCTTCCCTCCTGCAGACACCCGAGTTAAAATTTTAAATCAAGTTTAACAAGGAAATCCTTCCTTCCTTCCTTCCTTCCTTCCTTCCTTCCTTCCTTCCTTCCTCCCTCCCTCCCTCCCTCCCTCCCTCCCTCCCCTTCTCTTCCCTTCTCTTCCTCCAGATATTCCTGTTATAACTGTACTTGGCCAAAAGCTGAATCAACCCTCTTTGGAATGGCTAAGGAAAAAGTAATTTACAGTATGTTGGACATACCCATAGCACCTGTTAGCAACTCCATAAACAATGGCATCTTTTCTGGTCTTATACAGGATTCCAAGAAGAAGATTAATATAAGGAGGTACTGACAATTGTTATATGCATACCCACAAGTACCTGAATCATATTTCTCCCTTCAAATTGGAGTCACTGCACAACTTCAGCAGTTAGGCTCAGGAAACCTCCAAAAAAATCCCAGGGTTTAGACTGGACTGGGCAATTAAAAAACAAAAAAAATAGGTAACAGCAAACCATTTCTATACTGTTGCAAAAAATACCAATATAGACTGTCCACATAGCAACTATATATAGTAAGTCTTCATGCAAGGATATTTAAGTAGTCTCCCCATTTAGGTGTCTAATTTTCAACTTCTCATTCCCAATCATTCCATAACTATATTATCTCTTTGCTCTAGAGAAGTTCCTAGTTTTTATTTTGAAATAGTTTTTATTTTGAAATAGGAGATGTTATGTATTAACAGTTGTACCTTTAAATATTTGAGCGGGAAATCAGCACGTTGCTGATTGGACGAAGCCTCCTGCAGAACTGTATAAAAGGAGAGGTTTTCCCCCCCAGCCGTTGCTGGGTTCACCCTATATTAAAGAGCTGTTGTCACTACCCTGGTCTCCAGCCTCGTTACTTCCCGAACTTAACATTGGCGACGAAGGTGGGATTTCGAGGCTAAAGGAGAGCCAGAACCGAGCTGAAGCACGCTAGTTCCGAACCCAGCAAACTCAGGGCAGAAACGCGGAAATGGCAAACACGCCACCCGCACTGCATAACCCGGCAAGGAGAAATGGGGAACATATATGACCCGTTTGAAAGCTTTCTAGAAGCCAACGAACTACAGGGATCCCTGATAACCGCAAGCGGGCTTACTTCCTAAGCCATTGCGGGCCGGAGGTGTCGAGATTGCGGAAGCCCTGGCAGAGCCAACGCCGATACAATCGGTATC
The DNA here is from genome assembly GCF_028640845.1 of Ahaetulla prasina. Taxonomy (NCBI): domain Eukaryota; kingdom Metazoa; phylum Chordata; class Lepidosauria; order Squamata; family Colubridae; genus Ahaetulla; species Ahaetulla prasina. The sequence continues at coordinate 331,511,466 of NC_080539.1, forward strand.
GTGGCCGACTCTGCAGACTTTGCTGAAGAACCATTTCGCACCGACGCCGTCCAAATACGTGCAGCGGTTTGAATTCGGAGAACGTAGACAGATGGAGGGCGAGTCCATCGGTGACTACATGGCCGCTTTAAGAAGAGCGTCCAAGGACTGCGGATACCGAGACTTAGACGAAGTGCTACTTGAGCAACTCATCCGAGGGGTCAAGGACATCCGCCTACGGCGACGACTGCTAGCCAGGAGCAACCTGACACTAACCACCGCTCTGGACGAGGCCAGAGCACACGAAATGTCTACTAAAGCAGCAGAGACTCTGCAAAAGCCTCTTCAATCCAAGACGAGCGCAAGACCAACGCCAGTACACCAGGAGGAGATTCAGTCCGAATCCGAAGGTGAGGGCGAGGATGAGGAAGGGGTCTGCCGGACCGAGAAACGCGACATGGAGGACCGTGACGAGTGCGGAAGCTGTGGAGGGCAGCATCAGCGCCAACGCTGCAGGTTTAAAGACGCAACATGCCGGCGGTGTGGGAAGAAAGGACACTTAGCTCAGGTTTGCAGAGCGGCACAACCTTCCCGCCGAAAATTCAAATCGGCCAATCAAAACGCGGAACCGGAAAGGCGGCCCGCGATTGGTTCTAACAAGAAAGGCGCGAAGTCTAACCAAACGACTGTCATTATAGGCCGCGCCTCAACCAAAGTGGAAAAGAAGATTTTCACAAAGCCCAAGATCGAGGGAGTACGGTGCAGGCTTGAAGTGGACACGGGATCAGCGATCACCATCATGTCCTGGGACACTCTGGCGAAGTCGCTGCCGTCCGTCGCGGCGCCATCTGCAAGCACAGCGGCTACGAGTGCCACGACTACCAGGGAATCGCATCCCTGTTCGAGGACCACCTCCGTCCGAGTCGAGTACGGCCCTCACAAAAGACCCTGCCCATCACGATCGTCGAAGGAACTCTGCCCAGTCTGTTGGGACTAGACTGGTTTCGTGCCCTGGGCATGGGAGTGACTGGCATCTACAGAAGTGACTGCAATTTGAAAGACATTCTCTTTAACGAGTTCGAAGATGTCTTCAAGGACTGCCTGGGCAAGTACAAGGGGACCCCTATTTCCTTCAACTTAGACCCCCAGGTAGCCCCCATTAGGCTTAAGGCGAGGAGAGTCCCTTTTGCCCTAAAACCAAAAATCGATAAGGAGCTGGACAAGCTCATAAATCAGGGGATTTTGGTGCCAGTCGATCACGCAAAGTGGGAGACGCCAATCGTCACCCCCATCAAACCGGACGGGTCAATTAGAATTTGCGCTGACTACAAGGCGACGCTTAACAAAGCCTTACAGAAAAGCGCGTACCCGGTTCCCGTAGTGCAACACTTATTGCACTCTTTGGGGCAAGGGCAAGTCTTTGCAAAGTTAGACTTGGCCCAAGCCTACCAACAACTGCCAGTAGACGCCCGCACAGCTGAAGCCCAAACGATTGTGACACACAGGGGGGCCTTCAAGTGCACCCGATTGCAATTTGGGGTTAGTGTGGCACCAGGGCTGTTCCAAAACCTGATGGAACGACTACTGCAAGGGCTCCCAGGGGTAGTTTCCTACTTCGATGATGTCCTAATTTCAGGGGAAAACATGGAGGAATTGGGGGAGCGTTTAAGAAAGGTCTTGAGCATTTTCCGGACAGCCGGGTTAAAAGTCAAGACAAATAAATGCCAGATAGGGGTCGAATCGGTCGATTTCTTGGGCTACCGGATAGACAAGAAAGGAATTCACCCTACTGAGAGCAAGGTTAAGGCAATTAGGAAGGCTCCAGCGCCCAAAAACAAAGCAGAGCTGCAGGCATTCCTGGGATTGGTTAATTTTACGCGGTCTTTTAAAGAACAAAGCAACTGCTATGGAACCGCTGCATAGGCTCTTAGGGAAAAATACTGTTTGGTCTTGGGGAAAGTCAGAAAATAGGGCTTTTGAAGCAGTAAAGAACCTGCTCTCAAGTGATAGCCTGCTCATCCAATATCACGACTCACTACCCCTAGTGCTGGTTTGCGATGCATCCCCTTATGGGGTGGGGCTGTACTCAGCCATAGACTTCCAAACGCACAGAAGCCCCTATAGCGTTCTACTCTAGAACGATGTCCTCCCAGAGAGGAACTACAGCCAATTAGACAAAGAAGCACTAGCCATTGTATCAGGGGTCAAAAATTCCATGAGTATGTCTTTGGGCGGAATTTTGAAATCGTGACTGACCACAGACCGTTACTAGGATTACTGGCTGGCGATCGCCAACGCCTGTGGCACTTTCGCCACGCTTGACTCGATGGACTATATTTTAGCCGCTTATTCGCACAAGCTGCAGCATCGACCGGGAAAAGAAGTGGGGCATGCAGACGCATTGAGCCGATGCCCACTGCCAGGGGCGATCAAGACCCCACTCCGGGACACCCATCCTCCTTATTGACTCGTTGGACTCTGGCCCAGTCACATCAAAGGAAGTGGCTCGGCATCATACCGACATTGTGTTAAGGACTGTACCGGTTGGGTACAGAGAGGGTGGCCCGCGCCGCTTAACGGTTCAAAGAATTTGTTAAGAAACGAGATGAGCTCTCGGCTCAAGGGGTGCCTGTTATGGGGTGATCGTAATAATTCCTGTTAAGTTAAGGGAAAGGTATTGGACCTCCTCCACGAGGGTCACCCAGGCATCGTAAGGATGAAGGGGTTAGCTAGAAGCTATGTATGGTGGCCACTCATGGATGCAGAGATTGCTGAGAGGGTAGGGAAATGCCAAGCTTGCCAAGAGTCCAGACCGCTACCCCCAACAGCCCCTGTCAGAGAATGGGAAAAGCCCCAAGGGCCTGGTCAAGAATCCACATTGATTTTGCTGGCCCTTTCACGCCAAACGTTCCTAGTGGTGGTGGACGCATTTTCCAAATGGTGGAGATCATACTCATGAAGTCCACCACGGCCGAAGCAGTAATCGCAACCCTGCGCCACCTATTCGCAACTCACGGGTTGCCGGACACTCTGGTGTCCGACAATGGGCCCCAATCCACGGCAGCCCAGTTTGAAGAATACCTGGCAGAGGAAGGCATCCGACATGCCCTCTCTGCGCCTTTCCACCCTGCGCCGAATGGCCTTGCAGAGCGTTCCGTCCGGAGCGCTAAGGAGGCATTGTCCAGGCTCAAGCCAGGTGACTGGCAAACAAAATAGACTTTTCCTAGCTGTCCAGCACAGAACCCCAAGCACAGCCACTGGAAAAGCCCAGCCGAATTGCTAATGGGACGGAAACTCCGTGCCCACTTGACCGCTTGAACCCCATTACACACCCGAGGGTTACAAGGGGAACTAGAAAAGACAAGGAAATGAGCATAGGCGACGGGTGTGGGCCGAAACTATGGGGACGGCCCTAGTTGGGTCGCAGGACAAGTAACAAAGATAACAGGCCCAAAATCGTCGTGGTAGAGCTACCAGACAACCGAGTGTGGCGCCACATAGATCAGTTAAGGAAACGAATAACTGACCAAACCAAACCAATAGAGACAGGTAATGACCAATACCACTTTGAATCCACAGCTGACAATGACCCGGGGGAGGCGCAAGACTTAGCTGAGGTCCCAGAGTTCCAGCGGCGCCATCAGGTCCCCCAGGGAAGCAGCAGGAAAATTCCAAAATTAATCCAAGGCCGGATGGCCAAGAAAAAGAGTCGGCCAATAATCCGGAGCCCGATGGCTCAGAGAAAGAGCTGGGAGGAGAAAACAGCCCCTCCGACCAGCTCAAAACACCACCCAGAACTGAACCGCGCAGGTCAGAAAGAACTAGGAGACGCCCAGGTTATTTGCGTGACTACGTCGAAAAATAACATGTAAATAAATATGTAAATAGAGACAAAGTGTTTTCTGGGAGGGGAGGAGTGTTATGTATTAACAGTTGTACCTTTAAATATTTGAGCGGGAAATCAGCACGTTGCTGATTGGACGAAGCCTCCTGCAGAACTGTATAAAAGGAGAGGTTTTCCCCCCCAGCCGTTGCTGGGTTCACCCTATATTAAAGAGCTGTTGTCACTACCCTGGTCTCCAGCCTCGTTACTTCCCGAACTTAACAGGAGAAGTCACAGTACTTGTTTTCCAGACCAAATTTTGTGCTTTCTGCCAATTACTGGACTATTTTTGCTAAGCTATTCTCTTTCTTTTCATTGCAGAATGCTTTGTTCTGTTTAATCGTATCAAAGGCTGCTGAGGCATAATCAGTGTTCAGGATTTGTAGCTCCATTCCTGAGTGAAGTGAGATTTGAGCAATGGGATAAACTCATTGCTCTGAGGTTTTAAACGAATTGATAGGAAGTGGAACAGAACAGTGTAAGCAATTTTGATTCTAGCTCACAAGTTTCATTTCAACTTCACAGCAAATTATCTGGGGCAAATGTCAAATTGTTATCTGTCACTGTAAATTTTATTTTTTAAACAGCACCAATGAAATGAGACAAATCACCAATTTTTGCCATTTCTCCTGCTGTGAAGTGACCATTTCAGAACGAGGCCATCATGCATCAATCCCTCTGATATAGTGAGACCAATCCCTGAATACTTTTCTTATTTCTCATCAGTATTGCACCTGGAAGGATCTCTTCTTGTGTTTGAAGACATCTTCAAACTGGTGGCGTTCTACTGTGTCAGTAGGTAAGTTGGATAGATATTTTCCAGTCATGGTGCCATGTGACCTTGCAAATCTGCTTGTAAAAAATGACTAGCCTGCCAAAAAAAAAAAAGTCTTCAAGGGGCTGTTTGAGGTGAAATGGAGAGCATGCTCCCTCAACCCACAAAGAAGGGAAGAGTGATGGAAAAAAACCTGCTTGTCCACCTGAATGGAATTTCTTGTTCCCTGGGGCTCCAACATAATGCCAAAGTAAAAAGAATCCCGTTCTCAGAGTATAAAGATAAAGATACTTCAAATGGGCTAACTTACAGATGTCTGTCTGTCTGTCTGTCTGTCTGTCTGTCTGTCTGTCTATCTATCTATCTATCTATCTATCTATCAAACTATCTATATATATCTATCCATCTATCTATCTATCTATCTATCTATCTATCATCTATCTATCTATCTATCTATCTATCTATCTATCTATCTATCTATCTATCATCTGTCTATCATCTATCTACTTAAATCCTTGTTATGACTTTTAGCTGGGTAAAACAGTGCATTATATGGCAGCAACTTTTGAACCAAGATACTTCAAATGGGCTAACTTACAGAATTTATCCAAAATCCAGGACTCGTGACTCTCAAGGGAATGACTTTTGGGTAATTTGTGGTGGTTTCTGTGCTACTAGCTGCTGCTGTGGTTACATGATCTTCCTTTACAATATTCTATGACAGCTTCCCAGGCAGTCTCGCAATCGCTCACTGCCCCATCCAACAGCAACTTACCTACATGCTAGAAAGGTGGGGGGAAGGGAGGGAGGGAGGAAGGAAGGAATGAAGGAAGGATTTCCAGTGTTCCTTGCCAGAGTCAGGCAAGGAATCAGAATTCTCTCTCACTCCAATTGCTTATCCCAATATTTGAGGGGCTGCCACAAAAAAGGGGGACCTTAACCTAGTCTCCAAAGCACCTGAAGACAGGACAAGAAGCCATGGATGGAAACCAATGAAGGAGAGAGCCAACATAGAACTTAGGAAAACATTCCTGACAGTGATAACAATTAGTCAGTGATTTGCCTTCAGATGTTGTGGGTGCTCCACCACTGGAACTTTTTAAGAAGAGATTGGACAACCATTTGTCCAGAATGGTATAGAGTCTCCTGTTTGTGCAGGGGGTTGAACTAGAAGACCTACAAGGTCCTTTCCAATTCTTCGTTATTCTATTCTCCTCCTCCTCCTCCTCCTCCTCCTCCTCCTCCTCCTCCTCCTCCTCCTCCTCCTCCTCCTCCTCCTCTTATCTTTGGTCATTCTTTTTCTCTCTTTAGATAAGGAAATATCTCTGAAACAATGACCCAATGGGACATGAATTGTTGAATAGTTTATAACATTGCCGCTGGTATAATTTGCACAGGAAAACAGAATAAGAAAATTCAATTTGTAGAATGTTATTTCAAGCTTTGGATGGGGAAGTGTAGAAATTTAATTTAATTTTTAAAAGCCTTGCCAAGCAGATCAGACAAATTTGGGACGATATCTTTCTATTCATGGGAAGTATTTTATTTGAAGGAGCATGCAGAATGGTCACCCTCTATCTGCAATCAATAATGTGAATCCAGCCCATTATATTCCATCCATTCAGAGCAATTCTGTATGCAGAACATATCTTTCTTTGTAAAAAGTCCCCTTGTACCTTCTTTGTTTCTCCCCATCACCTGCTTTGCATTATAATCACATACATCTTGAATATATGAAGTGCTACAAAAAAACAGAGGGGAAAAATAATTTGGCACTACCAGTATCCAAAGTTACCTTATGCTTTGAGACAATCTTGTTATGAAATTATTATGTCTCATTTTTTCCCCACTCATCATTGTTAGGAAAGCCTAAGGAAGAGATATTTAGAGGCCCCAAAGCCAGACCTGTTATTGTGTGAGCAAAAGATACAAGATGATCACCTCAAGCAAAAGCCTCTGAGAGGCAGCATTAAAGTAGTAGGAGAAAAGAGTCTTCAGATGTTCTGGCAATTCACATGTTGCTGAAGAACTAATTATTTGAACGTCAACTTCACTTTTGTAAATTAAATTGGAGGGACCATGAACAAGTTCCTCACAATACTATAAGTCATTTAGACGGAACTTGTTTGATTTGTTCATGGAGATATGCAAATAAAACAGAATAACAGAATAACAGAGTTGGAAAGGACCTTGGAAGTCTTCTAGTCCAACCCTCTACTCAAGCAGGAAACCACACACCATTTAAACAAATGTTTGTCCAATCTCTTCTTAAAAACGTCCAGTGTTGGAGCATTTACAACTTCTGGAGGCAAGACATTCCATTGATTAATTGTTCTCATTGTCAGGAAATTTCTCCTTAGTTGTAGGTTGGTTCTGTCCTTGCTTAGTTTCCACCCATTGCTTCTTGTCCTGCCTTCAGGTGCTTTGGAGAATAGCTTGGCTGACTCCCTCTTCTTTGTGGCAGCCCCTGAGATATTGGAACACTGCTGTCATATCACCCCTAATTCTTCTTTTCATTAAACATGAATATGACCGTCGCTGACCCTGATCCTAGATACTGTCCATTTTTGCATAGCAGAAAGGATCTTTTATTTCAGGAACCCCAAAATGGTTTTATTTTATATATCCACTCAGTAGGAGGGATATATAAAAATTATAATAATTAAATTATAAATCTTTTATATATATATTTAAAAAGTATAAGTAAAATACTGCATATAATTAAGTGACTGCTGGATGTAAGTAGTCCAATTATCCTAAATAGTCCTGTGAAAGTTTGTGGTAAGTGAGATTGCCTTGGATAGAATCACTTGCTAAATAAAACTTAATGAGGAGGATTCGGACTAATGTAAAACAAGTATCAGCAAAATGGAATAGGTGGGCGGATGGCAGTGGTTAGTTCATCTCTTAACCTTTTTTAGGATTTGCCAAGGCAAGCAGTTTGTTTAACCCTTGTCCAATTGTGTGACAAAAACGACTTCCTTTAATATAGTGAAGCTATAGCCAAGCTCTATTAGCATATATTAAATGAAACTTGCTGTTCCAAGCTGTTTTTTTTTTAAAGAATGACCTCAGTCTGGGAATAAGAACAAAGAATCTTCATCAGTGGTTTCAGAATATTTTGCTGCATGGCCCTTTATAATAGCTAAATCTAACGTGGATCCCTAATCTCCTGAAAGGACATGTATATATAGGCACTAATAGGTTGGAACACAGAGAACAAGTCCAGGATTCCACACAATTTGGGAATATGATATGTCCCAAGAAGCATATTATACATGCACAGGTTGTACTACCATTCTTTTGGTGGCTAACACCTCTATGGCTGCATTTTGTTACATTTTAAGTGAGATAACTTTCTAGCATGAATAGCAGGTTGCCAAATAAGCTGGACACCCTCTTTGTGGATAGAGATAGGTGATCAATGATAGCACCAGTCAGTTAATTTATTTATTGTTTTAAAATAGGATTAGTCGATCTGTACTCTTTAGCTATATTGAATTAGAAGGTTGGTAATTGCAGCCCTATTACATCTGGATTGCAACCAGTTGGCCTGATTAACTACAGTCAGTTACGTCTTATGAAGAGCACGTACTTCAGAAGTCTTCCCCATTAATGCCTTTATAGTCTTCCCCAACCATCCAGAGCCTGTTCTCATTACTATTATATCAGCACAATAGTGGGTGGATAACTCTAGAAGACATTATGACCATTTCATCATTCCTGATTTATGTTCTGTTCAGTATCACCAACCATTCTTGTATTTATATTACACTTTCTTCATGCTTGATTGGCACAGCAGTTGTAGGATGATGCTATACACTGTTATAAATCCCTAATAAGGAAATGGCAAAATATGCTTGTTCCTGCTACTTCCTACAAATTGATTTGCTTCCTTTTCCTCTTTTCCTCTTTCTTCTTTCTCTTTTTATCATGGTTTTATCACTTGTTCCGTTCCTATTGGCCCTTCATTTATGAAGGTTATGGTTTGTTCCTCATGTATTGTCTCTGTATAACCAAATAACTGTGCGACAGTTAGAACAATTAATCGATGGAAGGACTTGCCTTCAGAAGTTGTGGATGCTCCATGACTGGAAATTTTTAGGAAGCGATTGGACAACCATTTGTTTGGAATTTCTCCCTGAGTAGGGGGTTGGACTAGAACAGGGGTCTCCAACCTTGGCAACTTTAAGCCTGGAGGACTTCAACTCCCAGAATTCCCTAGCCAGCAAAGCTTCCAACTCTGTTATTCTGTTATACAAATCACTGTGCTTTTTTCGTACTAGTCTCTCAGTTTTGTTTTCCATCCACTTTGATTTTACACTCAGTCATTTGTGATCCAATCCTTATAGCCACCTACACTTCATTATTCCTATTGCACTCAGCTAATTTTTATATTTCTCCCGATACACTGAAGTCTCACTTCCTTATTAGAAAAGGAAATGAGCAGAAACATGCCCATTACATCTTTTTTCACTTCTTTTGACAAAAGTTATTATAAAAGGCATCTTCTGAATATACATCCTCATCCTCTTAAATCATTATGCGCAAGCACTTCTTGCACATTTCTCCACAAATACATTGAACATACAAGGCAACTTAGCACATTCTTTTTTGACTCCCTCCTAAATGTTACTCACTGAAACAATTCCCAAACATCCCACTGATTTTCATGCAGGTTTTATTTCCATCATGATTCAACAACTAACAACAATACCATATTCATGCAAAATGAATATTCATGCACCATATTCCCCAAAATTCAAGTCTGTTCATTGCATCTTATGCATCCTCTAAATCAACAGAAGTACAGCACATTTTCTTTCCCAAATTCATATATTTCTAAATGACTGCCAAAGAACCAAAATCTGGTCTGCATATCCATTAAAATTGAAATATTCTTCCAAAATTTGGCAATTGTCTCCTCATCTGCCTTTTATATCCTTTCACTCAGAAACCTACAAAACATCTTGATAAACACATTTAAGAAACTAATCCCCATGTAGTTCTTCCATTCAATTTTGTCCCCTTTCCCTTTGAACAGGGGAGGAAAAAAAATAGATTTCTTCCAATCATTAGACTCTGATGCAAACTTGATGCATGTTAAACAGGTCAGACAGCTACTGCATTAGCAAGACTCTCAGATTTTCACATTTCTCTGGGTACATTTTCTATATAGAATAGAATAGAATAGAATAGAATTTTTATTGGCCAAGTGTGATTGGACACACAAGGAATTTGTCTTGGTGCATATGCTCTCAGTGTACATAAAAGAAAAGATACGTTCATCAAGGTACAACATTTACAACACAATTGATGGTCAATATATCAATATAAATCATAAGGATTGCCAGCAACAAGTTATAGTCATACAGTCATAAGTGGAAAGAGATTGGTGATGGGAACTATGAAACGATTAATAGTAGTGCAGATTCAGTAAATAGTCTGACAGTGTTGAGGGAATTATTTGTTTAGCAGAGTGATGGCCTTCGGGAAAAAACTGTTCTTGTGTCTAGTTGTTCTGGTGTGCAGTGCTCTATAGCGTCGTTTTGAGGGTAGGAGTTGAAACAGTTTATGTCCAGGATGCGAGGGATCTGCAAATATTTTCACGGCCCTCTTCTTGATTCGTGCAGTATACAGGTCCTCAATGGAAGGCAAGTTGGTAGCAATTATTTTTTTCTGCAGTTCTAATTATCCTCTGAAGTCTGTGTTTTTCTTGTTGGGTTGCAGAACCGAACCAGACAGTTATAGAGGTGCAAATGACAGACTCAATAATTCCTCTGTAGAATTGGATCAGCAGCTCCTTGGGCAGTTTGAGCTTACTGAGTTGGCGCAGAAAGAACATTCTTTGTTGTCCTTTTTAATGATGTTTTGATGTTAGCTGTCCATTTGAGATCTTGCGATATGATAGAACCCAGAAATTTGAAGGTTTCTACTGTTGATACTGTGTTGTCAAGTATTGTGAGAGGTGGAAGTATGGAAGGGTTTTTCCTAAAGTCTACCACCATTTCTACGGTTTTGAGTGTGTTCAGTTCCAGATTGTTTTGGTTGCACCACAAGGCTAGTCGTTCGACCTCTCGTCTATATGCGGATTCGTCATTGTCTCGAATGAGACCAATCACTGTTGTGTCATCTGCGAACTTCAGTAGCTTAACAAATGGATCATTGGAGATGCAGTCATTGGTATACAGAGAGAAGAGAAGTGGGGAGAGCACACAGCCTTGGGGGGGCCCTGTGCTAATTGTACAGGTATTTGATGTGATCTTGCTTAGCTTCACCTGCTGCTTCCTGTTTGTTAGGAAGCTTGTGATCCACTTACAAGTCTGTTCCGGTACCTGTAGCTGGTTTAGCTTAGTTAGAAGAATGTCTGGAATGATGGTATTGAATGCTGAACTAAAGTCTACAAAAAGGACCCTTGCATAGGTCTTTGGAGACTCAAGATGTTGTAGGATGTAGTGCAGAGCCATATTAACAGCATCATCTGTAGATCTGTTTGCTCGGTATGCAAATTGCAAGGGGTCTAAGAGCGGATTCGTGATGGTTTTCAGGTAGGAAAGCACTAGCCTTTCAAAGGTTTTCATGACTACAGATGTTAGAGCAACTGGTCTGTAGTCATTCAGTTCCTTGATGGTGGGCTTCTTCGGCACTGGGATGATGGTAGAGCGTTTGAAGCAAGAAGGAACATAGCACATCTCTAGTGATTTATTGAAAATATGGGTGAAGATGGGGGCCAATTGGTCAGCACAGACTTTTAAGCAAGAAGGAGTTATCTTGTCTGGGCCTGGAGCTTTTCCTGGCTTTTGTCTGTGAAATAGGTCCTGCACTTCCTTTTCTGTGATCACTAGGGGTTGTGAACCCAATGAAATGGGGTCAGTTGTAGGAGGCTTGGCTGTTGTTGCTGTGTCTGAGATGGGGGTTGTGGAGATAGGTGGCTGTAGTTTCCTTTCAAACCTGCAGTAAAACTCATTCAGGTCATCTGCCAGTTGTTGATTACCTTCAGCCTGGGAAGGAGGTTTGCCATAGCCGGTGATATTTTTAAGAGTTTTCCACATGTTTGCTGGTTCATTTGCTGAAAATTGATTCTTTAGCTTTTCAGAGTAGCTTCTTTTTGCTGCTCTTATCTCCCTTGTTAGTGCATTTCTGGCCTGATTGTACAGCATTTTATCACCTTTTCTGTAGGCTTCCTCTTTGGAATGTCGTAGCTGCTTAAGTTTAGGTGTAAACCAAGGTTTGTTATTACTGTGTATTCGCAAGTTCCTTGTAGGTACACATAGGTCTTCACAGAAGCTGACATATGATGTTACAGTATCTGTGAGTTCATCCAGGTCTGCAGAGGTATCTTTAAAAATATTCCAATCAGTGCAGTCAAAACATGCCTTTAGCTTTAATTCTGATTCCTCTGTCCAGGTTTTCACTGATTTAATTATTGGTTTTATGGCTTTAAGTCTTTGCCTGTAAGCAGGTACAAGGTGAATCATGCAATGATCAGAGTGTCCTACAGCTGCACGTGGTAAAGACATATCTGAAGCTTATTCTTTTTCAACACTCCAGCTTTCTTTTCATCATTTCTTTTTCCTTTGTTGTTAGTTGCAAAGTCGTGTCCGACCCATCGCAACCCCATGGACAACATTCCTCCAGGCCTTCCTGTCCTCTGCCATCCTCTGGAGTCCATTTAAACTCATGCCTACTGCTTCAGTGACTCCATCCAGCCACCTCATTCTCTGTTGTCCCATTCTTCTTTTGCCCTCAATCTTTCCAGCATTAGGCTCTTCTCCAGCGAGTCCTTCCTTCTCATTAGGTGGCCAAAGTATTTCAGTTTCATCTTCAGGATCTGGCCTTCTAAAGAGCAGTCAGGGTTGATCTCCTCTAGGACTGACCGGTTTGATCTCCTTGCAGTCCAAGGAACTCACAGGAGTCTTCTCCAGCACCAGAGTTCAAATGCCTCAATTCTTTGGTGCTCAGCCTTCCTTATGGTCTAACTTTCACAGCCATATATTGCAACTGGGAAAACCATAGCCTTGACTCTTTTCCCTTACTAATGCTAATAGCATTTGTCTCAATTTTGTTCTAATGATAACATACAGTATTAATAACTGAAAACAGTTGTAGCTCAGGGTTGTGAAATGTGAAATAAGGGGGGCCTTGGTGCTCTCTGAGCTTGCTTGTTTTCTTCAGATGTTTCATTACTCAAACTAGGTAACATCATCAATGCTGATAATATATTGTTATCACTCATAGAAATATCTAAAAAGCACAAGTAAATTAAAGCCTGATTCTATGTCAAGGATGCCTCCGCTATTCTGTTCTAACTAGGACCTCATATCTAGAGACCATCTTGCAAATTAATGTATTATTGCTCACAACCCAACAACCCAGAAATGTTTGGAATCAGGCAACATCAAACCAAATAAACAAGAAACCAATAACTTGGTGATACAGGTAATCTACTGATACACACAGCAAACATTGCGTTGCTTTCTCATATTCTCTCCCCCCCCCCACTTTCCCTTTCCTTCTTTTTTTATTCTCTAGAGATCTGCTTCCGTACACACTAAGATTGCCACAAGCAATATTGGAAGCCAATAGTGCCACGGAATTAGAAACTATCTCTGATTTGGGGACAGGTAAGTTGTGTTGCAAACTGATACCTATCTCTTATTTTGTTAGTTTGCTTTTGTTATATGATGCTACAGATGTCTGCAAGAAAAATGCATTCCAGATTGCTGTGGTCTGTTCCTTTTCTCCATTGTGGAAGTGCTTTATAGAAATGTGTGAAAGACTGTTGAGGACTCTCTTCTATTTGAAGAGCCTTGGTGGTGCAGTAGTTAGAATGCAGTACTGCAGGCTACTTCTGCTGACTGATGGCTGCCAGCAGTTCGACAGTTTGATCCTGATCGGCTCAAGGTTGACTCAGCCTTCCATCCTTCCAAGGTTGGTAAAATGAGGACCCAGATTGCTGGGGGCAATACACTGACTCTGTAAACCACTTAGAGAGGGCTGTAAAGCACTGTGAAGCAGTATATAAGTCTAAGTGTTATTGCTATTCTATTGCTCCTTTGACACATTGTCCAATTCAGTTCCTATTTAAAGAGCCATTAAAGGGGATAACAGGAGCCTTGAATATTTCAATCAATTGTAATTAATCACACAGGAGATGGAAAAAGAAAATCAGAAGAATTTATTTCTGCTATTATTCTCAGCGGCATTAATATACTTTGTTGCAAATCTGAGTTCTGTTTTCTTTTCTTTTCTGATAATGTTTAAGGAACATTTTAGCATGGTAAGGGTGATGGTTTGTTGTCCAAGCTTGTGGATTGGTTTACTTTTTAGCATGGTGTTTCTCAACCTTTAAAATGGCTGGACTCAACTCCCAGAATTCTTTAGGTAGCATGCTGGGTAAGGAATTCTGGGAGCTGAAGTCCACACATCTTAAAAGAGCCAAAGCTGGGAAACACTGCATTAGCACAACATTCTGCTTACGTCTTTGCTTATGGCTCATGTAAAGAAACTCTAAGTTGTGGACATTAGTCATTTTTTGTTGCTTCACTTTGTTCATTGGTGGATAAATGGCAGAATCGAAAGTCATTGAACTATCTTTCTGCACTCAGAAATCTCTACCAACTTCCCCCACACATTTATGGGAAGACACGAATCTGGAAAAAAAACAACCAGGCTCTTTCTGGCTGATGCTTACAACATTGTTGTTACATAAAAAGAAAGAAACAACAGAGGTTTCTTTTTACAATCATATATTGTACATTAGGAGAAGCTGTATTTAAATGCTCCTTATGTGAGGGAACAAAACTAATTTTAGATATTGCTTTTTTTTAAAAAAAAATCATTAAAACAGATGAAGCAGAATACTTTTTGTACAGGAAGAATAACATGGGTTAGATTTATCCTGATCCACGCTATGCAATGCACCCAGCCCTCAACAAGATGCCTTGAACATTTGCTGGGATTGTAATGTTCTCGTGCCATGCTGTCTAGAAGTACTAGAAGCTGTTGTCCCAAAATTATGGATTGGAAAGTCTGATTTGGTGTTTTCATATATTGAGTTGGGCTCAGAGACATAAGGCAACCAATGGCAATTGCCTCCAGCATGGAAATAATATGACTAGGCTGACTTTTCACTGTCACTAATTGGGAGCAGTTACCAAAATTGTCTTCAAACATAGCTTCACACAGAGGATATGTCAATTGGCTAATTACATTTTGACAGATTTAAACTCAGGTAATTGAAGGAAAGAAATGGGTGGGAAGGATTTTTTTTTAATTTGGAGTATAAATATTGCTAGTGGAGCCTAAGAAGAGCTACAGTATTAAACTTAGATATGTCTGACTTGACTACATCCACATTACAATTCTACCTAAGGGATGGAGAAAACATGTGGTTCTCCAGTTGTTGCTATTCTACAATTTCGGTTAACACTAGCCAGAATGATGTTTGGTGAAAGATGCTGAAAATAGTAGTTTAGCACAGGGGTCTCCAACCTTGGCAACTTTAAGACTTGTGGACTTCAACTCCCAGAATTCTGAGAAATTCTGGGAGTTGAAATCACAAGCCTTGAAGTTGCCAAGGTTGGAGACCCCTGGTTTAGCAAATATCTGGATGGCCTCACATTCCTCACCTCTGAAGTAGAAGAGCAGCCAACATTCTATGATGTCAACTCAGCTCTGGGTACAGACAATTTGCTTTTCTTTACAAAGTTACATACAGAACTCAGTGACATCATCACCTACCTAAGAGGGCCAGGGAGAATGATAGAAAACATTTAAATTTCTATCAAAAATTTGAAATACAAGACCAGAAGGAATTCTAGAAGGAATTTGGTACATCGAACTCAATCCCACTGTTTTAATACTGCTTTCATATGGAAGCTCTATTCATTTCTGACTATATATACTTATCTTTGTGTTTGTAAGTTTATTCTTACTTACTTTAAATAAAATAAGTGCAGTGTATTTGAGAAAAAGGTATGAATAAACAGGTTCAGATTTCACCTAAGCTGTAATTTCACTGAAATTGCGGGTGTCTGATTCCTTGGGATTCATCAACTCATTTATAATATGAGATTAATATATTCTGCCACATATAATTTTTTTCACAGTAAAGAATATGCCAAAGTGATTTAGATCAGGCCCCCCCAAATCCCCAGGCCACAGACCATCATTGGTCCATAGCCTGCCAAGTACTGGATCGCGCAAGCAAGCAAAGCCCCATCTGTATAGGCAAGGGATTCAGGCAATGCACGAAACCACGCCCCCTAGGCCATGGAAAAACCGCCCTCCATGGAACTGGTCCCTGGTGGTCCCTGGGGGCCACTGGTTTAGATTATTAAAATAATATGCACACTAGTCTATGAGCCTTGGAAATACTTTTTCAATTACAGAGTAAACCTGTCTTGTACCAAATATATTAGCCAGGTAAGCGTAATATTGTTTAGACCAGTGGTCACAAGCACCACAAATTTTGGTGGTCCACAGAAAAATTATTTGCATTTTTTATATTGCACTAATACTATTTTTCTTTTTAAAAAAATCATATTAGTGTCCACAGGTTTTAAAATTATGAATTTAGTGGTCCCTGAGGTCCGAAAGGTTGGTGACCCCTGGTTTAGACTGACCAGCAGTTGCTTTCTAGTATTTTAGAAAGGAATCTGGAAATACCTAGGACTAAACCTTGAACTTCCTGTTTGCAAAGCATGTGCTGTCTTACTAAGCTATAATACTAAACCTTCCTTTTTAAAAAGTCATAATAAATAAGGGCATAACTAGACTGTAGTCCTTCATATTTTTTTAGGAAATCTAACCAACATAAAGAGGAGGTAACAATAGGTAGTGTAGCCATAGTTTTCTTTCCTAAAAAGGAAAGATTTCATAATCTGAAACACTCACTTATTGCCAATTTCCACTTCCTCTGGAATCATAGGAGGTGGAATTCCCCATTTTGCACTGATCTTCCAAACTGATATATACATCGTCCTACAGACAACTTGTATTACCAGTTCCTTCTGCAGTGAATGTGGTTTCTATCAAAATGTCATTACTAAATTGTTGGTTTTTAGATCTCTCTCATTGGGATGAGACTGACAGTCTTTTTGATTTTCAGTTTGAGTCTGGATTTTAACAGAATTTGAGTTTGTAGGACCTGGTTTAAAATAACAAAATTAGCAAACCCAAGAAATAAACAAATACATTATCAAAAATGTTCCCAGGAAGAATATGAAGTGTAACAAAGTTTTGCTTAGTACATATCTGAAAAGAACTGATAGAACATTCACAGTTCCAAATACTAGATTTTTAGATTTTAGAGTTATATTCCACTTTTTCTTAGATCAAGGTCGAATATAGAATTTCAAACTTACTGATAATGCAAGGCTGAAGAGGCTGCTAGAGCTGGTCACTCAGGAAACCTCTCCCTGCATCAGTTAGGTAATCCCTGCAAATAGAATCATAGTTCTACCATTACAATAAACTACTGTGCAGGAGAACCTTGAATCTTGCTTTCATGAGTTCTTCATACAGAAACCTTTACACTTTTTATTTCTTTTGCTTGTTTCATATTGTTTGAGAGAGCATAGAACCCTTCCAGGTGCAAAGTCATGCAAACATTTTGGAAGCCTAGGGCTCCGTGCAACAAAGCTTTCCTAGTTTTGTGGTAATGGCTGTTCTTAGCCCCATTAACTCATCTTCTTTGCCTCTTCTTATAGACCATCCTCCTTTCAGACGTTGAATTTACAACCAGTTGTGTGTACATTTATTAAAATGTTAATAAACCCTCCACTCCAGAATCGGCTAAACTAATTTTTATTTATTTATTTATTTATTTGTCACAACAGTATATATAAGCATAAGCATGAAATAACTATATGATATATAAGCATATATATAAGCATAAGTATGTAATAACTATATGAAATTGGATACAATCAAAAGGAACATTAGGACAGGAACGGTAGGCATGTTGGTGCTCTTATGCATGCCCCTTACAGAGGTCTTAGGAATGGGGTGAGGTCAATAGTAGATAGTTTTTGGTTAAAGCTTTGGGGATTTTGGGAAGAGACCACAGAGTCTGGTGGTGCATTCCAGACATTAACTATTAATTAACTATTAATTATTAATTTATTAGTTAACTATTATTAATTAATTAACTATTGCTAAAAGGGAAGTATAATCATCTAAATCCAAGCAGAGATATCTTCAAGAGCCCAAGGATGCACAGCTTTGCAATGCCATCATCAGATTTTGCCATATACAAATTGTTGAAAGAGCTAATTTCATATTTGTATTTTATTTGTAGATCCAATGAATAAAAAGTTGTTAGAAGTATATTCTGCAACATTGTTCCATATCTTTCTGTATCAAATATGCTTTGGGCATTGCATTTCCTTAATTATATTCTCAAACGCATAGGTAAAAGCATTCAGAAAGTAGTCTGAAGTGCATTTCCTGAAGTCCAAGGAATATTTTTTTTCAGTATCATGTAGTTGAAAGGAAATTCAAATAATCTGGTCTTTGTTGGTGAAAGCAAAAGTCTCTTAAACCTACCCTAATAAATGGACACCCAACCATTTATTAATCATTTATAAAACATGATCTTCCAGGTAGAAATGAATCTATGTTTGACCTATCTCATAAATCTTCAAATAATATTTCTCACATAATATTTCCATATTCATTTGCAGATTAACTCTCTACCATTAAAAAGGAAGCAATTTATGCTATGAGTTGGACTAATGGCATCGTTTGAAATAGAATTGAGTAATAAGGTTCCAAATGGCTTTGAAAGCACAGCTACCAACATGCCCACTAAAATTAAGGTGACAAATGACTTTGGAAGTAATGGGTCTTATCCTATCCAGGAAATTTGCATTGGGAAAAATGCTGGCTATCCCTATATATTCATGAAGGCTATTCACTTCCTTTCCTCCTATAATATCATTACACTATTTATCTTAATTTACATTAATTGGAATTAGTTTGAAACACTGTGATATATTCATGTACAGCTGGAGAGCAGAATAATTCTACTTTTTAAGCAACATTGTGCAAGTAGCGTTAAAACAATATTGCTTTTGGTTGGCTGTTATTGTGGATATGCTTATTTATTCACAGGTTTCTGGAACTCCTCTTTACATCAAATACAAGGAAGAAGGCTTCTCCATTCTGTGAAAGACCCTGCTTACATCACAGCTCAGGCAAAAAAAGGAAAGAACCCCAGCCAGCCTTTTGCAAGCGGCACGAACAATTGTTCATGTGAAACTGAGCTGTCAATAGGAAGTGACAAGCTGTGGTTTGTAAATCCTATTTTTATAGAGGAGAGCAGCTATCAATTTCCCCCACATATTTCTCCTTCAGAGATCTTCAGGGAGAGTCCTTCTGGTGTTAGCAACTTTGTGACAAAACCTCCAAAGAGATCTCCTACTCGACGTCCTCCCCCTCCTCCTCCTCCTTCTCTTCCTCCTCCTTCTCTTCCTTCTCCTTCTCTTCCTCCTCCTTCTCTTCCTCCTCCTCCTCCTCTTCCACCACCACTTCTATTGCCCTTTCATGCTGTGAAACAAGCCAAAATATCTTCTATGACCCCTTCCAAAGAGGATCAATTCCATAATTTGGAGAAAATCAAAAAGGAGATGAAAACTGAAATTAACAAAGACAAGGAAGATAGCAGACAAGAGCTCTTTTTGCCTCATAGCCTTCCATCTACAAATTCAAAGAAGATTCCTCCATCCATTCCACCAAGGCGATGTTCATCTGAGAGAACTTCAGGAAACTCTTCCTTTGATAAAAGTCAGAAATGTTCACCGATAGAAGAAAAACAAGTAGAAGAACAGAATCGGAGGAATGAAACTTTGACTAATGATCACCAGGGTGATAAAGCTCCAGATGTATTGGTGGAAGTGACAGAGAAATCTGCCTCAAATGCTCAAAACGTGACACTTGATGGAGATGACAAGAAGGAACTTGCAAAACAGAAGCAGAACCTATCATCGGGAAAACCCTCCCAGCCTCCCATCCCACCACTAAGAAAGAAGAGGTTCTTTAAACAGTCATCATCTACCATTTCTTTTTCGTTGGAGCACAAGAACATTGAAGAGTCAGAAGTTCAACAAGAAAATAAACAAAGAGTAGAAAAAACTTGTTCCATTTCCAAAAAGGAATCAAAATCTTGTCTTAAGCTTGTCAGCATATCAGATTGTGAACGTTCAAGTGATTCATTGCATTCTCCTATAGGCAATGCAAGGGCTCAGATGTCTGCCTCTGAGCCAGATTCTTATTCTACAAGCAGCACTGAAGATGAGTTCGAATTGAGGACCAGTCCTACAGTGAAGAAGACCCATTCTATGATTTTAGGCAGGGCCAAGCGTCGTCTGTCCATGGTCAGCCTAAGCAATGTCTTCACAGCATTTCTCTCTTCTGACCGAAAGCTTCAGAAGAAGATTGTGGAACTGGCCCAGGATAAAGACTCTTACTTTGGCAACTTGGTGCAGGACTATAAAGTCTATAGTCTGGAGATGATGGCAAAACAGATCTCCAGCACAGAAATGCTACAAGAGATTCGCTTAATGATGACACAATTGAAAAGTTACTTAATTCAAAGTACCGAGCTGAAATCTTTAATGGACCAGACTGTTCACACAGATGAGAAGCTAGGTGAGTGTTCACATTTCTATGGGGGTTTTGATCTATAAGCAAGAATGGCATACAATTTCATTTGTTGCAGGGGTCGGCAACCTTAAACACTTAGAGAGCCATTTGGACCCATTTCCCACAGAAAAGAAAACACCAGGAGCCACAAAACTCTGCCATTGCCTGCCTATTTCTTGCAGGCCACAAAACTGGCATATAGAGTTGAATTAAAGATTCTGTTTTCTTCTGAAACTTTTCTTTTCTTGGATTTATCCATGGTTGGCCTACCGGGGGTCAAAAAGCTTAATAAATTGCGTGTTGGTGGGTGTCACACATTGGCAGTTGTGATGCATATTTTGAGTGACAGGGAGCCGCAGCAGAGAGATGAAAGAGCCACATGCAGCTCCAGAGCCGTGGGTTGCTGACCCCTGGACTGGGGTAATAGGAGATATAGTCATTATCATCTAGTGGTTCTCCAGATCCAACCCAACCTGTGATGGAGTTTTGCCCCCAACGGAGCATTAAAAATATGCTTCTATTGTTCCTTCCCTTTTCAGAATAGTATGTTAGAAAATTGGATGGAGAAAAAAAAATCACTTGCCCTGAGTTAAAGAATATGTTTTTATTTCTGAACCCCATTCCCTGTATCTCAGCATATAGGTACAGCTGATAGTTATCCTTAATTTTAAAACACTTTGAATTATATGCACTCAACAAAAATAATCATCAACTTAACAGGATGAACATGGAGATAATGTAGAGAGACAGGTATCAATCAACGTTGATTCCTTTTTCCGACATCACTTTTTCCTGTAGTCCTTTTTCTTCTTTTTATTTCACATGGTGATAAACTAGGGTACATGTTGTAAATTAACAATATGAATGCAAACAAGGGCAAGCATGGTGGGCAGAATATGTAAGGAGACAGTAGGTTTCTGAAGAATAGGCTATTTCTTTTAACTTTTTGATCCTAGGGTTAGTTTTGTGTAGCTATTCCCAGGATTAGGATGGAAAAGAAAATGCAAAGCGCTTTTTGTTAAGTCTGGTCAATGGCTGCTATTCAACAGTAGATTTCACACACAGAGATTTTTTTTAAAAAACCATGATTCAAAACAACAGCTGATTGTGGATCACTTGGAAGTAAATGTGTCCATTTCTTTTATAATATACTTTGGTATATTATAAAATATGATGCACTAATATAATGTACTTTGGTATCCAGGCATCTAGCCTATGAGATTCTTTTTAATATAAACACATGGAGAAAGCTTATTCTACTAAGTTTCTCATTTCAGACTGCTTTTAAAATGTGTAGAAATGTTAGTTCCATGAAACTGAAATTTCCATGGTCATTAATTATCCCCTTTTCACTATCCAACTCTATATTATTGTACAGATTATAATTATTGAGTTATTTACCTTAAGGATATAATTGTATCCTTTGCATGTGTTACGTTAATAATATTATAGATTTCAATTTCCATCAACCCCAGGGGCAAGGAATTGTGGAATTGCATTCCAAAGCATTTTGAGAGCACCAGGAATGCCTGTTTTGCCATGCCCATTAATTTGGTACTAACGCTACTAAAGCCATTGAAATTATCTCTGATTAAATCTTGGGAGCTCATAAATGCTATGATTGCATATAAATTAGTATTACTGAAATGTTTGTGTTGTGAATTAAATTATAGATTGGTCTGATTAGTTCTGAGAGAAGCAAGGGAGTTTGTCTTGGGAGCCATCACTGCATTTGTATGAAAGTGCCTTTTTAAAAAGATGCATCTTGTATGTATATGTCATTACTTCTCCAGTTGCTACAAAGAAGATCAAGTACTTTGGCTGATTCGGATTGTTAACACGCTAGAGCTGAGACAGGACAATGCGATGCAACTTGCTGAACTTTTCCAAAAATAAACTTGGGACTTTGCTCATTTGTTGGAAACCTTAGGCAATGATTTCAGTAGAATTTGAGCTATAGAACGATGAACTATGATGCTACAGAATTTAACATTAGGATTGCACTCCGTGAACAATATTTGCTTTGCAGATATCAAAACAACTATGAGTCTGATGTGGAAACGAAAGTTTTAAGAATTGCTCCATCACATATCCACTTGAAGGAATCATCTATTTACACAGTCATGCTGTTGATATTTCCTCCTGATCAAGAACTGATGTTTTGATTACTTCATTCAATTCCCAGAAACCAGGCACATATGGAAAAACTAAAAATACTTTTAAAAAAAAGCATCTTCTTTGATATTCTGTTTTAATTGATTATCTATACTTTCTTAAGTGAATTATCTATTTGGTTATTTCAAACATTGAACACTACTTTGTATAGAGCCCCTTCTGGGAGAATGGCTTGAGGCAACTCTTTCCTTTTCCCCATCTCTGTAAAAAGACCCTGGTAAGGATTAAAAAGTATGTGTGAACTTGCAGGAGAAAGTCCAGAATTTCAGCATTCCCAGCAGAAAAACATTTTTCTTAACTAAGGAAACACACACACACACACACACACACACACACACACACACCAGGGGTGAAATCCAGCAGGTTCTAACAGGTTCTGGAAAACCGGTAGCGGAAATTTTGAGTAGTTTGGAGAACTGGCAAAAACCACCTCTGGCTGGCCCCAGAGTGGGGTGGGAATGGAGATTTTGCAGTATCCTTCCTCTGGAATGGGGTGGGCATGGAGATTTTGTAGTATCCTTCCCCTGCCACACTCACCAAGCCATGCCCACAGAACCAGTAGGGAAAAATTTTTGAATTTCATTCCTGATACATACATACATACATAAAGACATGTTGCATCTGTTCACTAAAGCTGTAGGAGATGGCCAGGCTGAACCCGAGGGAGAGGTCAAATGCATCATCAGTCATGAGTTCCTTCACACCCATAAGAGATCTAAGTTCAACTCACTGTGAATTCCTTATTTACAGCCAAATTGCTTTAACCATTAGTAGTTCAGATTCTTATAGAGAGTTTGTAATAAATCTTTCTACCTATTTGAACTGCCTGGATCTCCTGATTTCCATGGTGCTTGGCAAAAGCTCTGTCTTATTTCAGGCGGTGATGAATTATGGTGTTTATTTTATTTACAAATAGCCTTTAATCAGAGAAGACCTATCTCTGACTTCACCAAAGCCTAGTCCCTCACATTTGATTATAAAGTGGCTAATGGAATTTGTACAAATATGCACAGGTGCCCAGAATGATAGCAGAGAAAAGCAAAAATTACATCTTACTGTGAAAGTTAATTGAGGTCAGGATTAAGGCAGATAAAACAACAGACTCATTATTAGCTGTGTCGATGTAAATCTCTATGGGTTCCAAAGTCTGAATATGCCAGTCTTATGATGTTGCTGCTTTCTTGTTTATTCCTTTGACATGTTTTATTTTCCCTCTTTTCAGAGGTGATAATAGAATCCGCTTTGCACAAATGTGTCTTGAAGCCTTTAAAAGTGCCCATTGATACTTACTTACGGGAAATCCATAACAAAGATGGATCTTTCAAACTCCTAAAGGAAAACCAGCAAGTCATACAAAATACAACCACAACCGAATTGGGAGTCACCACTAGTGTGCCTGAATCTGCACTGCTGGAAAGAATATTCCATAAATTCACAACCATGACAAAGGCTTATTCTCCAGAAAAGAAAATCAGCATTCTACTGAAATCTTGCAAACTCATTTACGATTCTATGACTCAAGGAAATCCAGGTACTACTTTTTTTAAAAAACTGCCATACCTTTTAACATTAATAGCTATTCTGATAAAGTGACAATGATGATTAGTGTAGATTTTGCTAGATAAACAGAACCTTCAGAATTTTTGTTCATGGACAACGAGAGTAATATCTGAGCACATACAGAAACAGCTGAATTAAACACACTAGGCTAGACTTTATCGAACAATTGTAAGATTGTAACAGTTGTACTTAACCAGTGGAACAACTTGCCTTCAGAAGTTGTGAATTCTCCAACACTGGAAATAATAATAATAATAATAATAATAATAATAATAATAATAATAATAATAATAATAATAACAACAACAACAACAACAACAACAACAACAACAGCAACAACAACAACAACAACAACAGAGTTGGAAAGGACCTTGGAGGTCTTCTAGTCCAACCCTCTGCCCAGGCAGGAAACTCTACACCATTTCAGACAAATGGTTATCCAACATTTTCTTAAAAATTTCCAGTGTTGGAGCATTCACAACTTCCACAGGCAAAGTTGCTCCACTGATTAATTGTTCTTACTGTCAGGAAATTTCTCCTTAGTTCTAAGTTGCTTCTCTCCTTGATTAGTTTCCACTCATTGCTTCTTGTTCTACCCTCAAATGCTTTGGAGAATAGTTTGACTCCCTCTTCTTTGCGGCAACCCCTGAGATATTGGAACACTGCTATCATGTCTCCCCTAGTCCTTCTTTTCATTAAACTAGGCATACCGAGTTCCTGCAACTGTTCTTCATATGTTTTAGCCTCCAGTCCCCTAATCATCTTTGTTGCTCTTCTCTGCACTCTTTCTAGAGTCTCAACATCTTTTTTACATCGTGGCAACCAAAACTGAATGCAATATTCCAAGTGTGGCCTTACCAAGGCATTATAAAGTGGTATTAATACTTCGCGTGATCTTGATTCTATCCCTCTGTTTATGCAGCCCAGAACTGTGTTGGCTTTTTTGGCAGCTGCTGCACACTGCTGGCTCATATCTAAATGGTTGTCCACTAGGACTCCAAGATCCCTCTCACAGTGACTACTATTGAGCAAGGTCCACATATACGGTACCTGTGCATTTTGTTTTTTTAGCCTAAATGTAGAACCTTACTTTTTTCACTGTTGAATTTCATTTTGTTAGATAGCGCTCAATGTTCTAGTCTGTCAAGATCTTTTTGTATCTTGAGCCTATCTTCTGGAGTGTTGGCTATTCCTGCCAGCTTGGTGTCATCTGCAAATTTGAAAAAAAATGGCAAAGTTTTTAAGAAGAGATTGGACAACCATTTGTCTGAAATGGGTTTCCTGCCTGAGCATGGGATTGGACTAGTAGGCCTCCAAGGTCCCTTCCAACTCTGTTATTCTATTCTATTATGGCACTGTTAGCAATAAAAGCCACATAAGGAATATTTTTTTTCCTAGATTGCACATTAGGCTATGTTTTGGGCATCCCTTGAGCCAGTAGAATTAGTACTGTCTTATTTTAAGAAAATCAAATGGGTATTCCAATAATCCACAAATGATTCTTCACTACTTCTGTGGGCTGTTAGATTAAGCTATTTTGAAGTTTTTCTCCTACTATCACTGGTGGGAGAAACATCTGTAGTAGTTTATCACTCACTTGAGTAGAGTTAGAACTTTTACTAGTGCTGTTCCTCTGCACTAGCAGAGACTGTCAAAGAAACATTATTTTAAACCTCTCTAACCGTTAACAATAGGATACTTGAATGGGAGTCTAAACTATTTCCTAACTTACTGAACCTCTAGGGCTGTCTTTGTGAAGCTTTTGTTGGAGGCAGCCAACTTTCTGCTTCCAATTTGGAAGCCTTTCAAAAATCTCAATTTTTTAAAATTTTAATTTAATTTGCAGCATACTGTATGCTGACTTTCAATGTCGACACATTGTCCACCAAAAGAAAAATAATTCAATATTATGTTATAGAGTTGTCAAAGATAAAAATTAATACAACAGGAAGATGTAGTTATTTGAACATTTTATATATACATGCAAGCAGACACTGGGATTCAGAGATATGGAATTTTATGGGTCTCCATGGTTTGAAAATGAAAGAAAATAACCTGATATTATAATAATGTGTCACTGATAATATAATTTTGATCTACCACTAATTCCCCCAGGACCATTTAAGGACGTTGAGAAGATATGGAACAGAACGTTCATTTGAATTTCCCCACACCACACGTTTTTCTTCTCACTATAGCCCATCACAATTTAATCTAATTTTTTTTTCCTGCTCCAGTTTTATGAAAGTGGAGTCCCAATTAATGGAAAATTATGGGAAAATAATAGCATACCTTTTGAGATTGTTTTAAGTAACTAGCTTTATAGTCTTGAATGAAAAGAATCAAATCATCCAATAATTTTAAATGCTAGATCATATTCTGGATTGTTTCTTGCTGCTACCCTATAAGGCTATACGATTCCTATCTTATCTAATACTCCCAAAGGTGGAATTCACTTACCTTACCTACCGGTTCGCAAATGTGAGCGTGTGCCCACTCGCTTCACTCGTGCGTACCAGCTCTACACATACACACAGCCTTCTGCATATGCGCAGTAGTCGCGCATTATGTCCAGGCGGGTGGGCGGAGTCTCCCACAGTCGCCTCTACCAGTTCATGCAAACCAGACAGAACCGGCTGAATTCCACCACTGAGTAGTCCTTACTCCATGCTAGTATCCTTCAGATAGAGCTAGCCCCTCCACTGAATGGGAATTCTGGGAATCATAGCCCTCTATACCTGGATGGTATCAACTTGTGAACAATTGCCAGGTAATTGTCTATAAGGAATTACATGTAATCTTATGTTTGGTTGATTAAAGATAGAATAGTGTTCTTCAAACTTGGCAACTTTAAGATTGATCCAGAATTGGTTCAATCTTTCTTGAATACCTTCTTGAATACCTTCCAAATGTGTTGTGACCCCAAAAAGTATTTATTTTTTGGGTTTTTATTATTTTATTATTCCTAGGCCCATAATCCAAAAATTCTTGAATTGAATTAATGATGCTAAAGCAAAGCATCCATAAAGAAAACAATAAGAAACAGAAAGTAATAGTTAAAATTAGTATCTTACACCATATCTTGGAAAGTCACCCGAAATAAATCCAAAAACACAATCAATAAATATATTGTGACAGATGTTTCCTAAAATAACTTGGTTTTCAATTGTTCCTGAAAAACTAAGGTAGAGGAGGGCTGGTTATGTTTGAAGAAGAAGGAGGTACCAAAGACAGAGACAGCATTAGAAAAACAATACTTGCAAATCTCTGTTCCCTTTTACTTTAGGGAACCGGAGAACTACTAGCAGGTCTTCCCATGTCATATATATTGGACAGGTTCTCCTCTGTGGAGAAGATCTTCCTGGAGAAGTCCACACACAGCAGGGACTCGGGTTCCAGTACATCTGTTGGATAATAGATTGGAAATAGGCACACTAGATCCACCAATTCAGCAGGACTCTTTGTTTATTTTAATAAAATGTATAACTTGCTCCAGCCTGCTATGACTTTGGAAGGCTTATATAATACCATTGTAAAGGTACAGTAGTACAATAGTCCTCAACTTATAACTAGAATTGACCCCAATATTTATGTTGCTAAGCAAGACAGTTGTTGTGAGTTTTGTCCCATTTTACAAATTTTCATGCCACAGTTGTTAAGTGAATTAGTGCAGTTAGTAACAGGGTCGTTAAGTGAATCTGGCTTCCCCATTGTCTTTGCTTGTCAGAAGGTCACAAAAGGTGATCACATGACCCAGGGACACTGCAACTGTCATAAATCTGAGTCAGTTGCTAAGTGTCTGAATTTTGATCACGTGACCATGGGGATGCTGCAACCATCATTGGCTCTGGTGGCTCAGACTGCTAAGACAGTCTGTTATTAAGAGCAGCTGCTTGCAATTAATGCAGGTTCAAGTCCCACCAGGCCCAAGGTTGACTCAGCCTTCTATCCTTTATAAGGTAGGTAAAATGAGGACCCAGATTGTTGGGGGGGCAATAAGTTGACTTTGTATATAATATACAAATGGATGAAGACTATTGCTTGACATAGTGTAAGCCACCCTGAGTCTTCGGAGAAGGGTAAGATATAAATGCAAATAAAAATAAAAAAATAAAAATAAAATAAATTGTGTGAAAAACAATCGTAAGTCACTTTTTCCAGTGTTCTCGTAACTTCGAATGGTCCCTAAATGAACTCTTGTAAATCGAGGACTACCTGTATTCCAGCCTGAATCTGTAATCTGAAATTCATTAGTAAGATGTTGCTGATTTTGCTATTCTATAAAAGACAAGATCCTTTCTTTTTAGAAAAGTTGTGTTGCTCCTGAAAAGCATAATATTTAAATAGTTTGATTAACT
Organism: Ahaetulla prasina; assembly: GCF_028640845.1. Lineage (NCBI taxonomy): Eukaryota > Metazoa > Chordata > Lepidosauria > Squamata > Colubridae > Ahaetulla > Ahaetulla prasina. The sequence continues at coordinate 331,539,844 of NC_080539.1, forward strand.
GCGTTTGTAAAATATTTAGAAATCAATGCATAGCTATCTACTCCATTAATTATTTGTCCAGTTCCACCGCAAAACCAAGGGAGAGGCACATTTACCCATAAGTGAGGAAAGATTCTTCATTCCTTTATGGACATCTGGGAAGGATTCCAATTCCTCTAAATTCTGCATTCAATTATTAAATACCTCTTTTTTTGAGCCCTGCAATCACAATTAATGGTTGACCCAGCAGAGTTTAACTAGGAGACGGTAATAGCATGGGGCTTTACAGCACCGGAGGAGTGTTTATTTTAAGCCTCTTATAGATATTTATGAAACTATGTTTCATTTCTTTGAACAAAAACCAAAAAGAAGACAAGCTGGATTTGAAATAAGGCAGTTTCACCTTGAGCAAGTGAGGCTGTTTCCAATGTCACTGAAGGAATCCCTGAAAGATTTACAGCTGCTAATTTGGTCAGAGGTTGCAGGAGACCGAGAATTCAGGCAGATTTCCACAGATTCTTCTCTTTCTTTTCTGGCTTCCCAGAATGACAAATACTGGGAAGAGTACAACCTGTCTCTCTAGCACATTCCATAAGCTAGTATCATTCAATCTAGCACTCACCAGCTGTGGATCACTATTTGCACTTCACAAGATGTGCCAACAAGATGTGCTTGCACACAATTAAACAATAGTAGAAGCTTCAGTCATTTCCCCTTTGCATGAACTAAGTGGCCCTCTAGAGCAGGGGTCTCCAACCTTGGCAACTTTAAGACTTGTGGACTTCAACTCCCAGAGTTCCTCAGCCAGCAAAGCTTGAAGTCCACAAGTCTTAAAGTTGTCAAGGTTGGAGACCAGAGTACAGTTCTACTGGTGTGTGCAAAGCATAATTCCTGTCAAACATATTTCAGGTTTTCCCCCCAAGTCTGTTTGGACAAGCTGGTTTGATCCATGTGCAAGCAGGACACATCTTAGGTTCTAATATGTGGCGCAGTAGTTAGAGTGCAGTACTGCAGGCTACTTCTGCTGCCTGCTGGCTGCCTGCAATTTGGCAGTTCAAATCTCACCAGTCTCAAGGTTGACTCAGCCTTCCATCCTTCCGAGGTGGGTAAAATGAGGACCCAGAGTGTTGGGGGCAATAGGCTGACTCTGTAAACTGCTTAAAGAGGGTTGTAAAGCACTGGGAGTTGAAGTCTAAGTGCTTAAGTCTAAGTGCTATTGCTATTACTATGTGCAGATAATTTAACAACCATGAACTGGCCTGAACTAGTTCGAAAGTCCCCCTTATCTGGGCACCCAAGTCTGGGAAAAATAGTATAAAACCTCTAATTTTTTTCTAGATAACTTATGGTCTCTTCCTTCCTTCTAACCGCATCATATTTAGCAGCACTACATTTTTTAAAAATGTGTTTCCATGCCATTGACTTTATCTAGTCCACAGTCCATGAGTGAGGCAACTTTAAGTGATTCTTCGCTGTGCTTGTGGTGAAACAGCATTTCCTCCTTTACATTAACACATCTGACCACAGCTTCAGAGTGTGTAAAATGTTTTAAGTTTTGTAACACATTATTTTGGAGGGATGTCAAGTACTTCTAGTGATGTAAAACAGAGGCAGTATTCCTCAGAAGGACTGTCAATAGAGACATTAATTTTATATAGAATAGAATAGAATAGAATAGAATAGAATAGAATAGAATAGAATAGAATAGAATAGAATAGTTGGAAGGGACCTTGGAGGTCTTCTAGTCCAACCCTTGCTTAGTCAGGAAATCCTACACCGCTTCAGAAAAATGGTTATCCAAAATCTTCTTAAGATCTTCCAGTGTTGGAGCACTCACAACTTCTGGAGGCAAGTTGTTCCACTGATTAATTGTTCTGTCAGGAAAATTCTCCTTAGTTCTAAGTTGCTTCTCTCATTGATTAGTTTCCACCTATTGCTTCTTGTCCTACCTTCTTTGGAGAACAGCCCAACTCCCTCTTCTTTGTGGCAACCCCTGAGATATTGGAACACTGCTATCATGTCTCCCCTAGTCCTTCTTTTCATTAAACTAGACATACCCAGTTCCTGCAACCGTTCTTCATATGTTTTCGCCTCCAGTCCCCTAATCATCTTTGTTGCTCTTCTCTGCACTCTTTCTAGAGTCTCCACATCTTTTTTACATCATGGAGACCAAAACTGGATGCAGTATTCCAAGTGTGGCCTTACTAAGGCATTATAAAGTGGTATTAATACTTCACGTGATCTTCATTCTATCCCTCTGTTTATGCAGCCTAGAACTATGTTGGCTTTTTTGGTAGCCGCTACACACTGCTGGCTCATATTTAAATGGTTGTCCATTAGGACTCCAAGATTCCTCTCACAGTTACTACTATTGAGTAGTATATTGTATTTGTGCATTTTGTTTTTCTTCCTAAATGTAGAACCTTACTTACTTACATATTGATAATTGGTTTTTTTGAAGACTCAAGGATGGGTGCACTTCAGCTCTGCATTGGGGAAAGGTCCCATGTAAGCTTTGTGCTTAAACTGCGCATGCCCAAGATGGTGCAGTGAAAAATCTTTGTAGGAACGGGGGAGCGGCCTTTTTCGGGGGCCTGGGACCGGGAGATGGCTATTTTCTTACTTTCCGGTCCCAGCCCCAGCCGGGGGAACATCAGGAGCGGCGAACGGGGTAAGGCTGGACGAGCTAGTGGCCTGGGGACGATCGGGCTGGCTGGCGTTCTCCAGGCTCCTGCTGGGGCGGCTGCTGCGGCGGCTGCGGCGGCTGCGGCTTGGCCTCCGAACTTCCGGGTTTTCGGCGGTGGCGGCGGCAGCGGCGGCAGCGGCTTCCTCGGGGGACTGGGAGCTTTTTGTCATCGCTTTTTGTCTCGGAGAGCCTTTGAGTTTTGGCGCTGGAGCCTTTTGACCACCAGCGCTTTTTGCCATCTGTGCTGGTGAGGTCTGGGATGAGTGGCAGGTATCAGCGTTCTCTTTGGGCCCTTGTGTTGGGGCGCTGGCCGCGGCGGTCGCGGTGTAACTTCCGGGTTGCGGCGGCGGCGGCGGCAGCAGCGGCCTCCTCAAGGGACAGAGTTTTTTTTCCATCAACGCTGGAGAGGCAGAGGGTCGGACTTATGAGAGGCAGAGGGCCCAAAGAGTCATCTGGAGGGCCCAATCCCTTGAAAGGGAGTTGGAGCTGGAGGTGAGGTTGGCCCTCATTCGGACCCTCAGCAGCTTGGACTAGGATGGCCCATGGTGGCGGCGTCGGCGTCGGCTGGGAATCCTGGCTGTCGGCGACGCGATGGCCTTATCATCTGATGGGCTTGTCCTGGATCGTGGCCCTCACTAAGACTAAGACTAAGATTAAGACCAAGATTAAGACTGTGATTAAGACCATATATCGTCTTTTAAACATCATTGGTTGGCTAGACTGGCTCAGAGGAGAGTGACTGATTCGATTGGGTGTCATCTGGACCTAGGACGAGTGGTGGCCGCTGGGTTTGGAGATGGAGTAGCGGCCCCATGGAGCCCTAGATGTCCGCGGTCCGTCCTGCCAGCCTGAGAGCCCGCTCTGATGTGGTTGACATCTTGACCGGCTTCGATGGGCTGCTTACCGTACTTTTTGATATGCGAAGATTTTCAACTGCGGACCTTCTTGCCCTGCGAGATTCCCCTCTCTCGCAGGTTTGGCCCTCCACACTACCGAGGGCCCACCTTGAGGAAGGGTTTTGGAACCCCGAGAGTTGGCATGCTAAATCTAGGAGACTTAGGGGATTTTTAACTAATTGTTTTTATAGATTTTTTAAGGGGAGTTTTAATGGGGATTTTAAGGGTTGGGAGGGGGGGAGGGTTGATATGGGTGGGGGGGAAACCCACCGAGGAGGGGGGGAGGGGTGGGAGGGTTAGGGCGGGCGTTGGGGGTAGCCCGTCGGGTGGGGAGCCAGTCCTCGCGCGTGTTCGTGACGGCCCGTTAATGGGTTCGGAGGTTAAGGGGGGAGATTGCGTTCCTGTTGGTGAGGGTGGTCTGATTTGCACGGTAAGTGGGAGGGGCAGATATGGCGGAAGGGGGGGATCATATAGTTCTGGGGGGGCGCGTTCGATGTCTGCAGGCGATCGCGCGCCCCGATCCCCCGTCCTTTTCCCGTTCCCCGGATGGTCAAGACCCTCAGAGCCTGGGCCTTCGGCTCATGTTATGCAACGCACGGTCCGTAGTTAATAAGGCCCCCCTGATACATGACCTTATTCAGGAGGGCGCCGCGGACCTTATAGGCGTTACGGAAACCTGGCTGGGCACGGAAGGGGGCGTGCCCCTTGTGGAGATGTGCCCGCCGGGTTTCCGTGCATTCCATCAGCCGAGGGCTCAGGGTAGGGGTGGGGGTGGCGGTTGTGATTAGAGAGCCTAGAGCCGAGGAGACCACTGTACCTCAGATTGCCGGGTGCGAATCCCTCTTTGTGAGATGGGGCCATAGGTGTCAGATGGGCTTGCTGATCACGTACCTGGCTCCTTGCTGCGTGACAGCTGCCCTGCCCGAGCTCCTGGAGGTGCTGGCTGGGGTGGCAGTTGAGACCCCCAGACTTTTAGTCATGGGGGACTTTAACTTGCCATCTTCCGGCTCGTCATCGACGGCAGCTCGGGAGTTCACGGCTTCCATGACAGCCTTGGACCTGACCCAAGTAGTTGATGGCCCTACTCACATTGGGGGTGGCACTCTGGACTTGATTTTTCTCTCTGGTCAGTGGTTGAGAGATCTGGACTTGAAGGAAATAGTCATTGAACCTTTGTCATGGTCAGATCACTCTCTTCTTCGCCTGGACTTTCTGACCGCCATTCACCACCGCAGGGAGACGGAGCCGATACGTTGGTTCCGTCCCAGGCGCCTGATGGACCCGGAGGGGTTCCGGACGGAGCTTGAGCCATTTCCTGAGGGTCTGGCTCGCGGCTCGGCTGAGGAACTTGTTGCGGCCTGGGAACGGGCCACGGCGGGGGCCTTAGACCATGTCATACCTTTGCGGCCTCTGACCCGGCGCAGGTCCCAACCGGCTCCTTGGTTCTCCGAGGAGCTGAGAGGGATGAAGCGCCGGAGAAGACGCCTAGAGAGTTCCTGGAGGTCTAGCCGTTCGGAAGCTGACCGGACACTAGTGAAGTCCTATACTAGGGCTTACCTAGTGGCACTGAGGGAAGCGAGGTGTAGCTACGCCTCCTCCCTCATTGCATCGGCAGATAACCGCCCAGCCGCCCTGTTTCGGGTGACTCGCTCCCTCCTCCACCAGGGGGAGCGGGATGACCCGTTGCAGGGACGTGCTGAGGAGTTTAACGGTTATCTATACGATAAAATCGTTCAGCTTCGGGATGGTCTGGACCAAAATTGCGGTGACGCGGGTGAGACGGCTGAGGGTGGTCTTGGTGACATTTTATGGGATGAGTTTGACCCTGTGGCTCCCGAGGACATGGACAGGTTGTTGGGTAGGTTGAATGCCACCACGTGTTTACTGGACCCGTGCCCCTCCTGGTTGGTGCTGGCCACTCAGGAGGTGACACGAGGCTGGCTCCAGGCAATTACGAGCGCTTCCTTGGTGGAGGGAGTCTTCCTGGCCGCCTTGAAAGAGGCGGTGGTGAGACCCCTCCTCAAGAAGCCTTCCCTGGACCCGGCTGTTTTAGGTAATTATCGTCCGGTCTCCAACCTTCGCTTCGCGGCGAAGGTTGTAGAGAGTATGGTGGCATATCAGTTTCCCTTACACCTGGATGAAACTGTCTATCTAGACCCGTTCCAGTCCGGCTTCCGGCCCGGTTACAGCACTGAGACGGCTTTGGTCGCGTTGGTGGATGATCTCTGGAGGGCCAGGGATAGGGGATGTTCCTCTGCCCTGGTCCTGTTAGACCTCTCAGCGGCTTTCGATACCATCGACCATGGTATCCTGCTGCGCCGGTTGGGGGGATTGGGAGTGGGAGGCACCGTTTATCGGTGGTTCTCCTCCTATCTCTCCGATCGGCCGCAGACGGTGTTGACAGGGGGGCAGAGGTCGGCTCCGAGGCGCCTCACTTGTGGGGTGCCGCAGGGGTCGATCCTCTCACCCCTTTTGTTCAACATCTATATGAAGCCGCTGGGTGAGATCATCAGTGGCTTCGGTGTGAGGTACCAGCTGTACGCTGATGACACCCAGCTGTACTTTTCCACACCGGGCCACCCCAACGAAGCTATCGAAGTGCTGTCCCGGTGCTTGGAGGCCGTACGGGTCTGGATGGGGAGAAACAGGCTCAAGCTCAATCCCTCCAAGACAGAGTGGCTGTGGATGCCGGCATCCCGGTACAGTCAGCTGAGTCCTCGGCTGACTGTTGGGGGCGAGTCATTGGCCCCGATGGAAGGGGTGCGCAACTTGGGCGTCCTCCTGGATGAACAGCTGTCTTTTGAAGATCATTTGACGGCCGTCTCCAGGAGAGCTTTCTACCAGGTTCGCCTGGTGCGCCAGTTGCGCCCCTTTCTAGACCGGGATGCCCTATGCACGGTCACTCACGCCCTCATGACGTCTCGCTTGGATTACTGCAATGCTCTCTACATGGGGCTCCCCTTGAAGGGCATCCGGAGGCTGCAGTTAGTTCAGAATGCGGCTGCGCGGGTTATAGAGGGAGCCCCTCGTGGCTCCCGTATGACACCAATCCTGCGCAGACTGCACTGGCTACCTGTGGCCTTCCGGGTGCGCTTCAAGGTTTTGGTAACCACCTTCAAAGCGCTCCATGGCATAGGGCCGGGTTATTTACGGGACCGCCTACTGCTACCGAATACCTCTCACTGACCCGTACGCTTTCACAGAGAGGGACTCCTCAGGGTGCCGTCAACTAGGCAGTGTCGTCTGGCGACGCCCAGGGGAAGGGCCTTCTCTGTGGGGGCTCCCACCCTCTGGAACGAACTCCCCCCAGGACTCCGTCAACTTCCGGACCTCCGAACCTTCCGTCGCGAGCTCAAGACACATTTATTCATCTGTGCAGGACTGGCTTAGATTTTAAATTTATAGGGGTTTTTAAATTGGTTTTTTTAATATTCATATTTAGATCTTTTAATAATTGGGCATTAGAATAAGTTTTTTAATGATTATCTTAATTTGTATATAAATGTTTTTATGTGCCTGTGAACCGCCCTGAGTCCTTCGGGAGATAGGGCGGTATACAAATTTGAATAATAAATAAATAAATAAATAAATAAATAAAAATATATAACAACCCATAGTAATATGGCAATTTGAATTTTATCCCAAGACAACACTTCAAAGAGACGGCAGAGGAACATGGGAAGGTGATCAGCTGATGCTCTTTGGTATTCCTCCATCCTGATTGATAGGTCACTGAAGTGGAGAAGAGTTGTGTGTATTATAACAGAAGGTGTTGCTCCATCCCATGTCTCCCAACCCCTTTGTCTGATCCACTGATCTGCCAACTACTGTATTTTTCAGAGTATAAGATGCACTAGACTATAAGATGCACCTACCTTTTTTGGTGAGGAAAACAAGAAAAAGAAATCTGGCTCTGCCTCCCAGCAATTTTGCCTCATTGCAGCAAACAGCCAACAGCCTGCTTTACTTTTATTTTTGTTTTCAGCATAGCTTGATTAGCACAAGAAAAAAATAATGTGCTCCCAGCAATTTACCTCCTTGCAGCAAGCAGCAGAGGCCCACGCAGCAATAGGCAATGGCAATCTCTGCAGCCTGAAACAGCTGAGAGTCGGGGACAATCGACTTGTGCTAATTAGGCTGTGCTGAAGCTGAAATGGGCTGTTTCTTCTTGCTGCTTGCTGCAAGGAGGTAAATTGCTGGGAGGCAGAGGCCAAAGAATGGGGGCCAGTGGGTAGGAGCGGCTACATTTGGTGTATAAGACACACCCAAATTTTCACTCCCTTTTAGGTGGGAAAAAGGTGTGTCTTATACTCTGAAAAATACAGTAAGCTGTTTTGAGACAAATATGTAATGTTCTACTGGAAGAATAGGCCAATGTTCACAAACAGTCTGAGCAGCAGGTCAGCAATGTGGATTTTCCAACACTGATGATCTATCAGTAAAGTAACTTGAAAAGTGGCTAAAGTCTCCATCCCAGGAAACTGCCCACTATATGTTAAGAGCAGCAATTGGAAGTGGCTTTTCCTACCTACAGGTGATGCTGGGTGAAGAGAAGATGCAGCCAGGAAAGTGCACCAATTATTGTCCTTAAATTATTCCATATTAAAACTACCAGGACTAACCTATTTTCAAGCCTTATGCAATAGTGGCGAATATCTATAGCTTCGCTGTAGGATGAGGGTGAAGGTTTGTGCTCTGAGCTTGTGGGTTGGTTTCCGAACGTTTCGTTACCAAGCTACGTAACATCTTAAGTGGAGTTTAGGGGATATCCGTATCAGGGTTCCTCTATTTATAAGGGCTTCGGGTGTGGGTGCGTCAAGTGACCGAACACAAGACCCTCACTTGACATACCCACACTTGAAGCCCTTATAAACAGAAGAACCCTGACACTGATATCTCCTAAATTCCATTGAAGATGTTACCTAATTTGGTAATCAAACGTTCAGAAACCACTTGGAAAACAAACCTTTGCACTCTTTCAAGCCTTATCAATGAAACAGAATATAGTTCATCCATCTGTGCAATGTAATTTATGCTAATATACATAACTATTGAATCAGGGATGGGAAGAATTATGCCAACATGGCTGTGAGGAAATGCCCAGTGACTAATTGCAACTTTCTCTGGGTGGAGTTCAAAATGATTTACAAAAGAGCAATGGGGTAGGGAAGTCTTAAAGAAGACTTACAAAAAAAGCAACAATGTTTCAAACTATAGTTAACTCTAATAGTGTATTTAAGTTCACTAAAAAATATTCAGAAAAGGAAAAGAAATAACAAGGTTAAAAGCAGGCATATTCCCCCCCCCCTTATCTATCTATCTATCTATCTATCTATCTATCTATCTATCTATCTATCTATCTATCTATCTTGTATATATATTTTTTCACAAATAACTCAAGACAGTGAGCATATCCAGCACACCTTCCTCCTCCTATTTTCCCCGCACAACTACCCTCTGAGGTGAGTTGGGCTGTGAAAGAGTGATTGGCCCAAGGTCACACAACTGGCTTTCATTATTGTTTTTGGCAGCTAGTATTTAAGTCATGGCTGAGATTCTGGAAGCAAAACTTCCTTTACAGAAACTAGCAACCACTAAATAGTTCTTTTCCCAGTGAATTTATCTAGTTCTTCCCAAATCATACAAAATCGGTACAATTATTGCATAAGAGAATAAATTGCACATTACAGTTCTGTGTTAGTTCTCTGTTCAAATATATGATGGATGAACTCAGGTACTAATATTCAGAAATATTGGAGTGAGGGGAGAGTCTATGACTCTATTATGTCTCCTATCATTATAACACCTTTTATCAAGTACTGCCGTTTCATTGTTGGCTCTCTTTCCACACCCAAGAAAGCTTCTTCTGTAATCACGGAATGTGGAAATATAGTACAAAGAAAAAAATTCACCAAAAATTATTGGAATAATGAAGTCTTTTCTTCTCTTTAGCAATCGTATTTTATGCTTTTGCAAAACAAGGTGATTGAATATTATGACATTCTGTTGATACCATAAGGTACAATTTATAAAGGAAGCCTTAATGCTTGTAAGCTCTGCCACCTAACCTAGAGATTTTCCTTTTTATCATTTATTCTCATGATTTTTTGAGTTTTGCATAAAAGAGTATTTAAGGCTGCATCTGAGTATAAATCTCAGCTTGGAAAGTAATTTATTCTGAGGTTTTCTGACATATAGGGAAATATTTTAAAAATCCAATGGCTCTGTTCTAAAATCCACTTAAGCATGCTTAAGCCTATTGATTACGGTGGGCTTAAAGCATGATTTAATCTGTTTTGGACTGTGATTGGTGAGAACATCTGGAAACAGAAGATTATCTCATAGCATGTCACTTCAATATTGATATATTTTTGAATTCAGTTTGACTATCATATTTTGTGTGAACTTCTGCATAGTAAGCATTTACAATAGATCTCTTCCATAATTAGATGCTCATTTTTTCTTATATTATAAAATAACTCTTTCCACAATTTCACGGTTTACTAGCTGATCAGAATCCTATTCCTTTTCCTATGGCAGGGGTTTGCAAACTTGGCTCTTTTAAGACTTGTGGACTTCAACTCCCAGAGTTCCTCAGCCAGCAAAGAGCCAAGTTTGCAGATCCCTGCCCTATGGTATGTTTGTCTGTAATGAAGCACTGTTACAGCGGCACTCTTGCTCTACATAAATGTATTTTTATAATGAGTACTATATAAAGCATACCTCATTTGCTGCCATGCAATGAGGCAGTGGCTACCAGTTTAGCTTTAAAAGGAAAGAATTAAATTCGTGGAAATAGAGTCAAAATGTTATGTTTAATGGCATACTACTCATTAGGGAGAAGGAGAGGATGAATCTCGTCATGTCCTGTTTATGAAATCCTCAGAGTGTCTGGATGGCATTTATAGAAACGGTTTTCGGAGTCATCAAACTGTGCTGTCCTTGGGTTCATATCTCAGACAATTGCTCCAAATCTGATGAAGACTATGAAGTTAGTGAAATCTGGATTGCAGCCAAATCAGTTTGTATAGCATTTATTCTAATTCATGTTTTGGCAATCGCAAGAACTAAATGCTCTACAATGATTTGGATAAGGCCTGATTAATTCATGAACGGGTTATTTGGATTTGCACAACTAAGTTGCACTTCCTTAAGTTCAAGCAATTGTTGTCTCCCACATACTTTTGAGTGAATCAACTCTGTTCCTTTTTAGGGAAGCCTCATGGAGCAGATGACTTCCTCCCAGTGCTCATGTATGTTCTGGCCCGCAGTGACCTGACAGAGATGATTCTCAATGTAGAGTATATGATGGAACTTATGGATCCTGCTCTGCAGTTGGGTGAAGGTATGAAAGAACTCCAGTGTATTGATGTAATGCAGGAGTAGCCAGTTTGCAGGCCACATGAAGCTTATCTAGATCAGGAGTCTCCAACCTTGGTCCCTTTAAGACTTGTGGACTTCAACTCCCAGCAAAGCTGGCTGAGGAACTCTGGGAGTTGAAGTCCACAAGTCTTAAAGGGACCAAGGTTGGAGACCCCTGATCTATATCCTTTCTTGCACACACACACCCAGATCTCATCAACATTGCAAGTTTAATGGAAAATACAAACATTTGGTAGATTTCCAGGATTTTTTTTAAAAACCCAAAAATAAGATCTATGCACAAAAGTTCAGATAAACTTAATCCACATTAATCTCCTTAATCTAACCCCAAAAGGAAAAAAACAATAACAAAATTTACAAGCACATATTTCTTGGTGATGTTACTAAAGAAGCACTAGTAGGAATGTCCAACCTTGACAATTTTAAGACTTGTGGACTTCCATGCTGGCTGGGGGAATTCTGGAAATTGAATTCCACAAGTCTTGAAGTTGCCAAGGTTTGGACAAACCTACCTTAGATCCTTCTGGGATAAAATGAAAAACATATGGCCCCTACCTGTGGTGGTGGTAGAACATATCAATGAGAGTAAAATGGAACATGCCTAATAAACTATTTTTATCTTGGCTAATATTCACAAGCTAAGTAGGATCAATCCTGTTCAGTTTTATATATCATGTTTCCCCGAAAATAAGACCCTGTCTTACATTTTTTAAAACCCTGAAATAAGCGCTTGGCCTTATTTTCGGGGAGGTCTTATTATGTTGGGGTGCATGGAGCAAGATGGGGCTCCTCTTGCTGTCTTACCTGATTTCCAGCTCTGTCTCCCTAACCCTAACCAGAGAAAATGGCAGGGACCAACGGCACATCCATTTAAATATTTTTGGGGAGGGCTTATTTTTGGGGGGGCTTATTTTAGATTAAAGATAGATAATCATTAAGTATAAGTAATAGATAAAATAAGAATGTAAACACACACAATTTAATTTTTGTAAATAAGGCACGAATTATTGTCACAAGAAAAACACCACAAATAGCTGCTGTTGAGTGATATAATTTTTTATGTTTTGAATGTAATAAAAGTTTAATAAAGTGTATTAAAAAAAAAGAGTGACAACAGGAAAATGACGTTAGCCATGAGAAATAGACATAATCAATAAAGTCAGCTAAGTTTGCAGAATGAAAAAAATACCTCTTAGATACCAGGAGGAGGAATGGAGTTGGACTGTGCAACAATTTAATTGGGGAATCTTAGCTGGGAGCTATGAAACAAACAGCATTTCATATAAGGAAGTGAGCTGAGGGCTTGAAAAACTAGACCACAATCAAGAAGTATCAAATTCAGATCTCATTTCTGTCATAAACGTACTGCATGACCTATATGAGGAGACCCCTCCTGTCAATTAGGTAATGAAACACCCTAAACATGTTATATACCGGTAAATTGTGATTATTGTTATTATTCAATCATTCCACCACAGAAGAATGGTGGAAGAATTTGTATAGAATAAAATACAGCATAGGTAGATTAAAAAGATAATTTTAAAAACAATTAAATGTTCACAAATATTTTTATATAGATACATTATTTTTTGGAATATAAGACACACCTTCCCCCCCAAAAAAGTGGATGAAAATTTAAGTGTGTCTTATAGACCGAATACGGATGTTTTTGGCCTCTGAAACCCTCCACGCATCACGTTTTTGCCCTCTCCAGCCCCCAGAAGAACTCTGCAATGCTCTTCATGGAGTGTGGCTCCCAAGCCCTCTGTGCGTTGCTTTTTCACCCTTCCAGGCCCCAGAAACACTCTGCAGGCCAAAAAGCGGGCCCATTTTTAAGGAAAATGAGCCTGTTTTTGGCAAAACCGGGCCGTGCAGAACACTGCAGAGTGCTTCTGGGGGCCTGGGAGGGCGAAAACATGACAGCGGAGGGCTTGGGAGCCCCAAAATTTGGCCATTTTTGGCAAAAAGGGGCTCATTTTTCTTGAAAAAGGGCTGTGCGGAGCACTGCAGAGTGCTTCTGGGGTCCTGAGAGGGTGAAAATGTGACACACGGAGGCCAAAAACTATTTTTTTCTGGTTTTCTTCCTGTAAATTTCAGATTTGTTCTGGAAAGCACAAATGTTTGAATTCTCTGTAGATTTTTACTTCCATTTGTGATTATTTGGATTTTTATAACTGTTTTTAGAGTATTGTACAGGTAGTCCTTGATTTACGACCACAATTGAGCCCCAAATTTCTGTTGCTAAGCGAGACATTTATTAAGTGAGTTTTGCCCCATTTAACTACCTTCTTGCCACAGTTGATAAATTGTTAAGTCAATCTGGCTTCCTCATTGATTTTGCTGGTCAGAAGGTTGCAAAAGATGATCACATGAACCTGGGAACTGCAACCGTCATAAATATGAACCAGTTGCCAAGCATCGGAATTTTGATCAGGTGTCTATGGGGATGCTGCAACAGTTATAAGAATGGGAAAACGTCATAAGTCACTTTTTTCAGTGCCCTTGTAACTTCAAACAGTCATTAAATGAAGTCAAGGACTCCTGTATAGCATTATGACTGGGAGGTAACCTGGATTATCTGTTTCTCTGTTATTCTTGCCACTCAAGAATGAAGGAAGTGGAATAAAAATGAAAATAATAAATAGCAACATAAAAATAACATATAATTCTTGATCAGTTGAAATAAAATCTGTTTTATTTCAAGAATATTCATCTTCCTCGTTCAGTATGTTTTTGAAAATTAAATGTGCTTTATTGGGCCTCCCTGATCTGATCTACTTAATATAAATGATCACTAGAAAGCAGCAAAGAAAGATAATTTTTTCTATGTCTTTGCTGTTACTAATTTGGATTTTTGCAGCCCATATTTGTTACTGCATGTTTTTATGATGACACTGACAAATGATTTTGGCCCCTACTCATGGGCCCCAGAGGTCCCTGCAGAGGCACTAGGCACATGCTTTTGCCTTGGTAATATTTAATCATGGCCCAAAGGGAGTGTGTGCACTTGAAAAGGGAATGAACGGGAAGTAGAAAAAACAAAAAAACAAATCATATGGCACTTTACAAATGAAAGTAATGTGGATTTATCAGATCAGAGCCCTTCATATTAAAGGGAATTCCTAGCAATCAATCCTGTTTTTTTCTATTCAGGGAAAAAATATCACTGACTTTAGAAAAGTTTATTTCCCTGTACTTCCTTGTACACGATTCCCACTTAGTCTCTACTATTCTATTCAGGATGTTGTTTTCACTGTAAAAGTACAAATACAGCTTCCTTTCAGGAAATTGTAAGTGGCTCTCCCAACAGCTTGGCTGCAGTATTCTGAAAACAGATCTTTCTTCTGAAAATAATGATCACAACAACAACAAAAACTTGCCAGACTTCCAGAAATACAGAGATGTCTGATATTTTCTCTTTGCAGTAGTTCAGTTATGGCTACAATACCTCGGCAGCTACAGCCCAGATAAACAGAAGGCCTGGATTTAGGAGGAATAGTTCAGTGGTGAGAAAGGTTAAGAGATTAGCCTGGGATTACAAAAACCCATCTTCCAATCCTATCAACCTAAGTGACTTGAGGCTGGTCATTCTCTCTTAGTCCAACATGCCTCAGAGGGTTGTTTCTATGAATAAAATTAAGAGAGAGCCTCATGGGAGATACCTTACATTCTCACACAAAAATAATGATATTAATACATTAAAAAAAATAAAGGAGGAGAAAAAGCAAAAAAGATGAGTAAGAATTAATAGACATTAAATATTCTTGTACAGATTCTTTTCTGGACCTCTTTTTGTGGATTAGTTTTACGCTATACAGGCAGTCCTTGACTTACGATGACAATTGAGCCCGGAATTTATGATGTTAAGTGAAACATTTGTTGAGTGAGTTTTGCCCCATTTTACGACTTTTCTAGCTACAGTTGTTAAGTGAATAATTGAGGTAGTTAAGTTAGTAACACAGTTATTAAATGAATCTGGCTTCCTCATGGACTTTGCTTGTCATCAGGTCGAAAAAGTGATTCACATGACCCCAGGACATCATAAATATGACCTAGTTGCCAAGCATCCAAATTTTGATCATATAACCATGGCAATGCTGTAATGGTCGTAAGTCTGAAAAATGGTCATAAGTCACTTTTTTCAATGCCATTGTAACTTTTTTTAAAAAATTGAATTTATATCCCGCCCTTCTCCAAAGACTCAGGGCGGCTTACAATGTGTTAAGCAATAGTCTTCATCCATTTGTATATTATATACAAAGTCAACTTATTGCCCCCAACAATCTGGGTCCTCATTTTACCTACCTTATAAAGGATGGAAGGCTGAGTCAACCTTGGGCCTGGTGGGACTTGAACTTGCAGTAATTGCAAGCAGCTGTTTTAATAACAGACAGACTTAGTCCGTTGAGCCACCAGAGGCTCACTTTGAATGGTCACTAAACGAACTGTTGTAAATCAAGGACTACCTGTACTTATTAGCTGGAAGGAGGTGTTTTTTTGGCTTTCAGCTATGATATTTTCCATATTTATAACATTTTGTTTTGTCTTTCTTGTTAGTCAGCTGTAGAGTGTTGATGGTGAGCATATAAGCATATTGCATCAATGGACAAAGATATGTTGCATAAACATACAGTATATAGATATATCTGCATACTTGGGAGTTGTTTTCACATGCAAGAGGACACAAATTATAATATGCAGATGATGCAATACTAAATTGGACAAGGCTGAAAATACTCCTTTACTTCCCCTTCAGCAGTATTGCAAAAATGCTAGGCAGCTCTTCCAATGAACAGATGGAGGTGCGCAAACTCAATTTATAAAAAGAAGAGGGAAACGTTCAAAGAATGAGGAAATAGTTGGAATGGAGACTTTTCAAAACTGTGTGCCAAATATTATGGAAATATTTGCATCTCTGGAAGTAAATGAATTCATTCAGAAGGAGAAAATAGAGTGCTGGTTTAGGGAAGACAAACAGGAGGGAATGTGGCTCCTTGGGCTATTTGAAATGACAAATGCAACAAGGATTGAATGTCTCCTTCAGTGTATCTCAACTTGTCCTTATAACATGTTTGTAAGGACAATCAAGACAAAAGGTTACAAATATGCAAAATATCAGAATTAATAAACTGAAAAATCTCTGTAATAAGCACAATATAAGATTACTTCCCCAAAGAGATTGGTAGAACATTTCAGTGTCCGTCAATTCTTACTTTTCTTTCCTGCCTGTTGTAAGAGTGCCATCTGTTGTTCACTTCCATTACATTTTCATTGTCTTAAATCCAGTGAATTGGTTCGAAATCAAACCTGAATATCTATCCCAACCAGAATGATCCCCCACATGTCCATGCTATGTTTTCACAAATGCTCCCCTCCATATTTAAATTTTGTTGATTGGTTGGTTTAATTTAAAACATTTATAGAGCCTTTCTACGACTGGTAGCTTTTTGACAGTATTAAAAGAAGCCATGAAGCGCAAAGGAATAAAAATTGCTCAGTGTATGTTTATGCTTCTTCATTTTGCCTAGGTTCTTATTATCTAATCACTACTTATGGGGCAGTAGAACTTATCAAAAGCTATGATAAGATCGCGGTCACTCGACAACTAAGCACTGAAGTTCAAGATTCGATCCACCGCTGGGAGAGACGGAGAACACTTAACAAAGCCCGGGCATCTCGATCATCTGTTCAGGTTAGGAAAGCGTGGATTTTATGCATTGATCATCTCAGTCGGCTTTAAAAGAATTGCATATCTTTCTTGAGCAAAGTTTCCAGTAGAGTTTAAAAACAGAAAGAGTTGGTAATACTTTCCTTAACAATTTTGTAAGGCATAAGACATACTAAGCAGAGCTTTGGAAAATAAGACTCAAATTAAGTACCTAGATAACATCTTGGCTGCCCCGGCAACGGCCTACGGACACGTGGACTCCCGTCTCTGCCAAGTGATAAGGAACTTGGCAGGCATTTGAACTGTAGCTGCCAAGTCTTTTATCCACAAAGGAAATTCAGGTTGGTTGTAGAATAAATGACTGTTAGACGCTCGCTCCTGCGCTCTTTGATGTGAGGTGGGGAGGGGGACAGAACAGAGGGTTATTTTTCTGATCACTACCCTGTAACAGGGGTGAAATCCAGCAGGTTCTGACAGGTTCCGGAGAACCGGTAGCGGAAATTTTGAGTAGTTTGGAGAACCGGCAAGTACCACCTCTGGCTGGCCCCAGAGTGGGGTGGGATTGAAGATTTTGCAATATCCTTCCCCCAGGAGTGAGGAGGGAATGGGGATTTTGCAGTATCCTTCCCCTGCCATGCCCACCAAGCCATGTCCACAGAACTGGTAGTAAAAAAAATGTGAATTTCACCACTGCCCTGCAACCATTCTAGAAAAAGAAGGACTGGGGTGACGTGATAGCAGCATTCCAATATTTGGGGGGCTGCCACAAAGAAGAGAGGGTCAACATATTTTCCAAAGTACCAGAAGACAGGAAAAGAAATAACAGATGGAAACTAATCAAGGAGATAAGCAACCTAGAACTAAGGAGAAACTTCCTAACAGTGAGAAGAGTTAACCAGTGGAACAGCTTGCTGTGAGAAGTTGTGGGTGCTTCATCACAGCAAGTTTTTAAGAAAAGACTGGATAGCCACTTGTCTGACATGGTATATGGTCTTCTGTTTGAGCAGGGGATTGGACTAGAAGACCTCCAAGGTCCCTTCTAGCTCTTTTCTATTTTGATTCTTATATTAAGCTTCCCTTTATTAGAAAACCTCTAAGAAACCATTCCTGACAGTTTAATAGCAATAGCAATTAGAGTTATATACCGCTTCACAGTGCTTTACAACCCTCGCTAAGCTGTTTACAAAATCAGCATATCAGCCCCAATAATCCTCATTTTACTAACTTTAGAAGGGTGGAAGGTTGAGACAACCTTGAGCCAGTCAGAATCAAACAGCAGAATTACCCTGCAATACTGCATTCTAACCACTGAACCACCACGACTCTTTTAAACTGAAGAAGTTGTTTTCTATTTTTTTTATTCATTTATTTGTATTCCCCCCTTTATTATTTTTATAAATGACTCAAATCGGTGAACAAATCCAACACACCTTCATTCTCCTTCTTTCCCACAACAACCCTGCGAGGTGAGTTGGCTGAGAGAGAATGACTGGCCCAAGATCACCCAGCTGGCTAAGGCAGGAGTAGAACTAGAGCCCTGGTTTCTAGTCTGGTACCTCAACCATGGTTGCCCAACCTTTTGACTTGCCTGGGCCGCATTAAGTGAGAAGGGATTGTCGTAGGCTACATATAAAATATATAATAGAGTTAATGTTTATAAATAACAAATTTCCTTTACGTTTTAATATTTGTTATTACCATGTGGGGCCGCATGATTAGCTATCCAGGGCTGCATGTGTCTATGGGTTGGACATGCCTGCACTAAACTGGCTTATAGTTATAGAATGTGGGCAGTTGGCTTAATTGCAGGAGGCAACCAATTGTTTGAAGTGGCTTCATATTTGTGTGCAAGAATAATTAAGATATTTTGCTAGATATGCCATGCAGTTTCAAACAAGTTTGAGTCAGCCAGGATGAACTTCCATATTGAAACATGGATGAATGGAGTGACAATAATATTCAGAAAGAATTCCATACATGGTTGTAATTTAATTAGTTTTAGGATCATGAATGCATGTACATTAAACACCTATGCTATTCAAGAGTTACAACCAGTGGTGGGTTTCAAATTTTTTTTACTACCAGTTTTGTGAGTGTAGCTTGGTGGGTGTGGCATGGCTTGGTGGGTGTGGCTTGGTGGGCATGGGAAGGGAAGGATACTCTAAAATCTCCATTCCCACTCCACTCCACTCCAGGGGAAGGTTACTGCAAAAATCCCCATTTCCTCCCAATCAGCTGGGACTTGGGAGGCAGAGAATAGATGGGGGCGGGGCCAGTCAGAATTTTTACTACCTGTTTTCCGAATTACTCAAAATTTCCACTACTGGTTCTCCAGAACTGGTCAGAACCTTCTGAAACCCACCTCTGGTTATAACCTGATGCAATTGTTATACAAGAAGGTGTTAAGGACTTCTATGACAAACTGCAAAAAGTTTGGGGTAATGGTTAAGGTATCAGGCTAGAAACCAGGAGAGTATGAGTTTTTGTCCTGTCTTAAACATAAAAGCTATCTGGGTGTCTTTAGGCCACTCGCTCTCTTTAAGCCCAGTTCACCTCACAGGGTTGTTATGAGGACAATCGAGGAAAAAGGAATATTAGATATGGTCTTCATCTTGAGTTATGTATAAAAATAATGAAGGTAAGATTTTTTAAAAATTCTAAAAGTTCTATGTGCAATATCAAGAAAGGACATGACATTACTAATAGAAAAATGGAGCAACCTGGAATTACAGGGATATTGGAATTTAGTAAACATAATAATGCAAGAGTTAGGTCATAGAATTCTGGGAGAAGAATTATTTGTTTATTGCCACATCTAATTTAGGGCAAATATTAATCATCAATATCTGCAGAGGAACAACACTGGAATAAAAACATAGCATACTAACAAACAGAAGCTGGAGAAATACTAACTAGTCAGCCACTCAAGAATAATCAAATATATGAATTAAAATTAAAACATTAAAGAGTTAAACACTAAGAATAGTGTGAGGAACAGATTCAATACGTTCAACTTTTGCAAAAGACAATCTGTTTGGGGCAGCAATGACAGCATGCCAGCTTCCAACATCAAACAAGAAATGAGAGGATGTCAGTCAACAAACAGAGGACAATAAGAAGAAAAAAGAAATAATAGATATTTCTAATATTAGAAAAATCACAGTAAAATTTACAGCTAAGGTAGTAATAACCCAGAAGAATCACAAAAGAATCTGCTAGAAGCAAGTGAAGATAAAACAAGTTGTAATAATGATAGTGAAAACCCTTTATAAATCGTAACATTTATATCGAAAGAAGGTGAATGAACAGTGAAAAATCTTGGTTAAAGTTGAATTTTAAGAAGACCAAAAAATATCAACAAACTGAATAGAACAAACTATGGAAATTGCCAAGAAGACAAGCCCAAAAAGACAAAATTTTCAGGAGGAACTTCACAAACAGTTACAAAGAGTGTTAGATGAAACAAGAAGTAACATTATAAACATAAAGAAGCCACGATGGCACAGTGCTAAGAATGCAGTAAGGTAAAGGTAAAGGTTCCGCTCACACATATGTGCTAGTTGTTCCTGACTCTAAGGGATGGTGCTCATCTCTGTTTCAAAGCTGAAGAGCCAGCGCTGTCCGAAGACGTCTCCATGGTCATGTGGCTGGCATGACTAAATGCCAAAGGTGCACGGAACACTGTAACCTTCCCACCAAAGGTGATGCCTATTTTTTCTACTTGCATTTTTTATGTGCTTTCGAACTGCTAGGTTGGCAGAAGCTGGGACAAGTAACAGGAGTTCACACTGTTATGCGGCACTAGGGATTCGAACCACTGAACTGCTGATCTTTTGATCGACAAGCTCAGCATCTTACCTACTGAGCCACCGTGGCCCTCTAGGAATGCAGTATTGCTGGCTAATTCTGCTGACTGTCAGGGGTTCAATCCTGACCATCTCAAGGTTGACTCAGCCTTCCATCCAAGGTCAGTAAAATGAGGATCCAGATTGTTGGGGGCAATATATTGACTCTGTAAAATGCTTAGAAAGGGCTGTAGCAATAACAATAGCACTTAGACTTATATACCACTTCACAGTGCTTTACAGCACTCTCTAAGCAGTTTACAAAGTCAGCATATTGCCCCCAACAATCTGGATCCTCATTTTACTGACCCCGGAAGGATGGAAGGCTTAGACAACCTTGAGCCAGTGAGATTTGAACTGCTAAACTTCTGGGCAGCTGGCAGTTAGCAAAAGTAGCCTGCAGTACTGCATTCTAACCACTGTGCCACCACAGCTCTGAAAAGCAACATGAAGCAGTGTATAAGTCTAAGTGCTATTGCTATTATAAAAACAATGGTAAAGACATTGAAGATCGAAACAGACATTGACAAACAAGAGAAATCTTTCTAAAGATCTTTGAATTCAGAAAAAGGCTTAGCACACCTTGAACTAAGTCAGTGGGCCAATAGTAACCAAGTCAAAGGAGACCAAAGAAAGATGAAAGGAGTATAATGAAGCGCTGTACAGTAAAGATGTCACAATCCAAGATATTTCAGAAGATATTCCTTATTTATAAGAACCTCTAGTACTAGAAGATCAGGTTAGAATAGCACTCTGATCATTACCAAAGCAGAAGACTACAGGAGCTGATAGAATGCCAACTGAAAGATGGCATGCAACAAAAGAAGAATCAATGAAGGTTCCAAACAAGCTATACCAACATATCTGGAGAACAACAGAGTGCCCAGCAGATTGAAAGATAGGTTAATCTACATCCCATTTCCAAAAAAAGAGAGGAGACTTAACAGAGTGTGCAAATATTGTACAATATCCTTAATTCCACATGGTAGCAAAATAATGCTTAGGATAATCCAAAGCAGATTAGAGCCCTGTGTGGAAAAAGAGATGCCAAATGTTCAGGCTGGTTTTCGAAAAAGCCAAGGAATGTAAGATACTTTTGCTGATGCATGCTGAATGTTTGAGAAAAAAGTACCAAAAACAAGTCATTTTGTGCTTCATTGATTATAAAAAGGTCTTTGATTGTGTCAGTCGTATCAAGTGACTGGTAAGTGGGAAGTGCCCAGAAAAATGGAAATCCAATAATAACTTACTGTTCTCATGATAAACGTGTACACAGGCCAGGAAGCCACAGTATGGACAGAACATTGAAAGAAACTGGCTCCAGATTGGCCAAGGAATGTGACATGACTGTACAGTATATGCTCCCCTGATTTATTCAGCCTATACACTTAAACATATATTAAGGAACATATATTAGAAAAAGATAAGTATGGTTTCAAAACTGGTGGAAGACAATGACAAACGTAGATGACATTGTGAAACACAAGGATACTTCAGTGACAACAAAAGTTAAAATAATTAGAACAATTCCGTGATAATATGTACCCAGCGTTGCTTTGGATAACGAAATGGACAGCATATAAATTTAATAAATAAAATAAAATGAAGGCTGGCATCGAAAAAATAGTCAGAGAAAAGCATGGATGCTTTTGAATAATGGAGGTGAAGAATGTTCCTAAAAAAATATGGACTGCAAGCAGCCAATCAATGAGTCATGGATCAAATAAAAGCTGCCGTCCTCAAGGCAATGATCAACAGAAAGAAATTGATCCACTTTAGGTCTACAATGGGCAAGTTGATAGACTAGAAAAAGTGATCATAGTTAACTATATCAAAGGAATAAAAGGGAAACAATAGGGCCCCAATGTTCTTTTGATCTGAAGGCAAACAGATACTGAGACTGTAGAAAAAGTGCAGAGACAAGGAACAAAGATGATTAGAGGTCTCAAGGAGAAACTGTACGATGAATGATTGCAGAAAC
Source organism: Ahaetulla prasina (assembly GCF_028640845.1). Classification (NCBI taxonomy): domain Eukaryota; kingdom Metazoa; phylum Chordata; class Lepidosauria; order Squamata; family Colubridae; genus Ahaetulla; species Ahaetulla prasina. Next base: position 331,562,282 of record NC_080539.1, read on the forward strand.
TAGGTATGTTTAGTCTAAAGAAGAGAAAGATTAAGGGTGTCATGATAGCAGTTTTCCAATATTTAAGGGGGTGTCACAGAAAAGAGGGAGTCAACCTGCTGTCTAAAGCACCTGAGGGCAAGACAAAAAGTAATGGATGGAACATTATGGGGAAAAAAATCCAACCGAGAATTAAGGAGCAATTTCCTAACAGTAAGAACAAAATTACCTTCAGATCAGAGATGGTATTCAGCAGTTTCTGATCAGTTCTAGAGAACCAGTAGCAGAAATTTTGAGTAGTTCGGAGAATCAGTAAATACCACCTCTGACTGGCCCTGCCCCCATCTATTCTCTGCCTCCTGAGTCCCAGCTGAACAGGAGGAAATGGGATTTTACAGTAACCTTCCCTTGGAGTGGGGAAGGAATGGGGATTTTACAGTATCCTTCCCCTGCCATGCCCACCAAGCCACGCCCACAGAACCGGTAGTAAAATAATTTGAAGCCCACCACTGTTCCAGAGACTATGGTTACTCCAACATTGGAAATTTTTAAAAAGAGTTTGGATGGCCGTTTGGATGGAATAGTATTGGGTCTCCTGCTCAAGTAGGGGTCGAACTAGAAGAACTCCAAAGTCCCTTCTTTTTTCTGTCATTCTGTTATTCTATTAAATAGAATAACTGTGTGGATACATATAGCATCTGTCATCAACCCTTTAAATCAAAGGCATCTTTTCCTGGGGCGATGCTGCAGGTGGAAAAGTAGCTGTACCCAATTCTGGGTAAAGATGGCACTGCTTTGAAGGCGTTTAAGACAGTCTTATATGAGCATCAACTCATATAGGATATGAGAACCAGGATATTTAAGGGACCGTCTACTGCCATCTTCTATCTCCCAGCGACCGGTGCGTTCTCACAGAGAGGGACTCCTTAGGGTGCCGTCAGCCAAGCAATGTCGACTGGCGGCCCCCAGGGGGAGGGCCTTCTCTGTGGGGGCACCTACCCTGTGGAACGAAGTTCCCCCTGGACTTCGTCAACTATCTGACCTTCGGACCTTTCACCGCGAACTTAAAACCTATTTATTCCGTCTAGCTGGACTGGCTTGATTTTAAAATTTTTAATTTGTTTTTATGGGTTTTTAAACTTTTGTAAATTTTGTAGGGTGCTATTGTATTTTAAATTATTGGCCAATTGAATAAGTTTTTGAAGGGGTTGTTCTTAATATTATATGTACTGTTCTTTTTGTATTTTATTCTGGCTGTGCACCGCCCTGAGTCCTTTGGGAGAAGGGCGGTATACAAATTAAAATATTATTATTATTATTATTATTATTAACTGTATGGTCTGAAATGCCTTTTTGCCTTTGAAACCAAGGCACTGCAAAGCCTGGAAAAACAATGGATAAGGCTGATGAGTAGTACCAAGGCGATTGATCAAAACTCCTTTGAATAGTTATGCGGTGTTGTTAAAAAACAGATAATGATAGTGAGAATCTGATGGTGCAAGCATTACGAAACCAGACTCAGTGACACCTATTTGTAATTTTTGAGCTGCCCTAATGCAGTTTAGTATTTAAGATTTCCTGTCTTTAAACCTCAAGGTGGCAGCAAACACTATTTTTCCCCCCCAAATAACAAGCTTTGCATATCTATATCTAGGGAGTATCTTGCTTTTGTGCTACTTGTATGCATTGTAAATAGTCCTTCAGATATTATAATCAAAAGTTGCCTTCTGAATCTCAAATCTTTTCAAGCTATGAGGAATTTGATCAAAACAAAAACGAATGGTTTTATCCCAGGCTGAAGACCGTTTGCCTATCTTGTTATGCACTGTCTACCCTGATTAGCAGTTCCTTTTATTCCCCCATGTTAAATATTGAATTTCAAGATCAAACATTAAAATACAATCTAACATAAAAGGGAGACGGGAGAATGGAATAACAATACATAATAAAAGTGATAGAAAAAAAAATACAGCAATCAAATTTCAAACAAATATGACCTTCAACTTTCTTTTAGTTCAGCGAAAATAATCATATAACAACCTCTCTCTAAATTTAAACAGGTAATATTAATAAAGTCCTGATAATCAACACTCTAAAACAGGGGTCTCCAACCTTGGCCACTTTAAGACTTGTGGACTTCAACTGGGAGTTGAAGTCTACAAGTCTTAAAGTGGCCAAGGTTGAGACCCCTGCTCTAAAATGCCAATGTTCTTAAAACATTCTTCTCCTAACTTTAACAAATATTAAATTGTCTAATAATAATAATAATAATAATAATAATAATAATAATAATAATAATAATAATAATAATAATAATAATAATAATAATAATAATAACAGAGTTGGAAGGGACCTTGGAGGTCTTCTAGTCCAACCCCCTGCCCAGGCAGGAAACCCTACACCATTTCAGACAAATGGTTATCCAACATTTTCTTAAAAATTTCCAATGTTGGAGCATTTACAACTTCTGCAGGCAAGTTGTTCCACTGATCAATTGTTCTAACTGTCAGGAAATTTCTCCTTAATTCTAAGTTGCATCTCTCCTTGATTAGTTTCCACCCATTGCTTCTTGTTCTACCCTCAGGTGCTTTGGAGAATAGTTTGACTTCCTCTTCTTTGTGGCAACCCCTGAGATATTGGAACACTGCTATCATGTCTCCCCTAGTCCTTCTTTTCATTAAACTAGGTATACCAAGTTCTTGCAACCATTCTTCATACGTTTTAGCCTCCAGTCCCCTAATCATTTTTGTTGCTCTTCTCTGCACTCTTTCTATAGTCTCAACATCTTTTTTACATTGTGGCGACCAAAACTGAATGCAATATTCCAAGTGTGGCCTTACCAAGGCATTATAAAGTGGTATTAACACTTCACTTGATCTTGATTCTATCCCTCTGTTTATGCAGCCCAGAACTGTGTTGGCTTTTTTAGCAGCTGCTGCACACTGCTGGCTCATATCTAAATGGTTGCCCACTAGGACTCCAAGATCCCTCTCACAGTTACTACTATTGAGCAAGGTACCACATATCCGGTACCTGTGCATTTTGGGTTTTTTGGCCTAAACGTAGAACCTTACTTTTTTCACTGTTGAATTTCATTTTGTTAGATAGCGCCCAATGTTCTAGTCTGTCAAGATCTTTCTGTATCTTGAGCCTATCTTCTGGAGTGTTAGCTATTCCTGCCAGCTTGGTGTCATCTGCAAATTTGATGTGTTCCCCATCTATCCCCTCGTCCAAGTCATTGATGAAGATGTTGAAAAGTACTGGGCCTAAAACAGAGCTTTGCGGTACTCCACTGCATACTTCCCTCCATGTGGATGTAGTTCCATTGAGCACTACACGTTGAGTCCGGTTGGTCAAATATATATATAAAACTTTATGTTTTAAAAGCTACAATAAGACCACACTGTAAGTGGTCGACTTACGACCACAATTGAGCCCAAAGTTTTTGTTGCTAAGCAAGACAATTGTGAAGTGAGTTTTGTCCCATTTTTTTACCTTTTTGCCACATTTGTTAAGTGAATCACTGGAGTTGTTAAGTTAGTAACACGGTTGTTAAGAGACTCTGGCTTCCCCATTGACTTTGTTTGTAGACATCAGGACTTACAGCAGCCGTCATAAAAATGAACTGTGTCTGAATTTTGATAATGTGACCATGGGGATGTTGCAACAGACATATGTGTGAAAAATGGCTATAAGTCCCTTTTCAGTGTCGGTGTAACTTTGAACAGTCACTAAATGAACTGTTGTACATTGAGGACTACCTGTAGACTTTTTGGGTGCTTTCCTGCAAAAGAATTCCCCAACTTCATAGTTTCAGGCAAGAGGTTTTCCCAGCCCTGCCAGAAGTGGACTTAAATCTGGGGCCTTCTGCATGGAAAGCATTTATTACTTAGTTTCATTAAAGCTTAGAACACGTGAAAATCTTTAATCTTTTGAAGAAATCCAACACACAGTCTGCTTCCTCAGATCATATAACTAAAAACTATTAACTCCTTCCACATTTCCTTACGGGACTTGACTTTCAATGACTACTTAACTATCTTAATCCAGGCTTGTACTAAAACTGATACCGCTGAACCTCTTATATACTTGTCCTATATTTTAACGTTTTCTTCCACATTTTTAAACCTTTAAAATCACATTTTTACTATAGTATCATCATTTCTGTTTTAACTTTTAGAAATTTATTAAAAGCAGTTTGTTAGTTTATAATGAATTGGATCCCGATGTTTGGTGATGAAAAGGCCGGACAGGAATTTTATGCATAAATAGGGTTGCATTTTAATAGAGTTAGAATGAGTATTGATGTTATTTCAAAACTTATCTTCTCTTTTTTCCAGGATTTCATTGCCATTTCTTTTATGGAGGCTGAGGCCAAAACAAGGACACTGGCATATCGGACCGACTCCACGACTCATCAATTAATTCAGCAGTGCGCTGAGAAATTTGAAGTCTCAGAGCCCCAGGACTACGGACTGTTTGTCCAAGTGGATAACAAAACTATGCAGATGGATGACGATGCCCTCCCTCACCAGATCAAATCCCACCTCTTGAATAAAGAGCCCATGCTGACTTTCTGCTTTATTTATAAACAACTTGGTGGAGAAGAGTCACCAGTTCCTATTATCAAGGACACAGATGCCTTGTAGCAGCAAGGCTACCCTCTTGGAGCAAACTTGGTTTAGATGTTTCTTCTTCCAAATCATCTCCTCCAGCAGCAGAAACTTTCCAAAATACAGTTTCTTCTCTGGGTGGTGACATGGATAGCATATGCAATCCTCCTCTGGGACATTTACTTGACAGAATTCATTTGCATTTATTAATGGAATATCCAAGGAAAGTTCATTCTTGGAAGGGGGAAAAACTCACTTGAACAGTAGCTTGGAGCCTCAAACCATGAATGGCTGATATAGTGTTAGTGCCAGATTCCTTGGCACAAAGTAAATGGTCTTGAAGTTGTAACAAATTGTTAGACATTGTAGCATCACCTCCTCAATGTATAACAGAAAGGGTGCAAGTTGTTTTTGACGGTCATCACAGAAAATCCGAATGGATTAGATTTCCCTTTAGTAGAACAAAAATTAATAATGATTTAAGTAGCTCAGAGTGATTAGATTCTCACATATCCCACCTAAGATGGCCTACAATGCGCATCTAATGGTAAACTGACGTGGGAGACTGTAGAGGTTTGTGCACTTACATAAAATCTCAGTGTATCTATGTAGTATCTACTGATGTTAACAAAAAAAAATCTGAGTGGCCATTTCTCATATTCTTTCTATGTCTTTGTTATATTCTCTTGTTGCACACATTGTATGACAGCCAATTCACACCCATCTTTATATTTCCAGGTACTGTACAAAATAATTTGCCATGAAGATACAATTGACAAGCAAGAGTCTAGCCATAAATTAATGTAGAAATGTTTGCATTCCATGTCTCCTCTATCCTCATTATCATTCATAAATTCATTCTTAGGAGTGTATCAGAAAGCAGGTTTGCATCAGTAATTTACTTCTCAAAGGAGAAGAACTATATGCCCAAAGTAGAAACTTTACTTTTGCATGCCGAACCCTATATATAGAACTGACAATGATACCTGTTAAAAAACAAGGAAGAACCACTGGCAGTCAGATTAGGTGTGTGCCAGAGTCTAACTCTGCATAAGGTAACCACCTTTATACCTGGATGAAGAAGGAAAGCAGCAGCATAAGAACAGATGACAAGAGTGGAGAGGACAAAGAAAAAAAGAACATTATTATAACAAACGTTTTCATGAATCACAGACCACTTAATTTATCTGTGTCTTTAAGCTGTCATACAATTCCTCGTTGCTGTTATAATAGGGGCTATGAAAAAAAACAGTTGATTTGAGGTATTGTTGTTGTCTTCTACTTTTGGTCCTCTGAACATTTCAATCTAGGTACAGAATGTGGCTCTTCAGAGCTCTCCACAACAATACAAAGCCAGACACACAATCTGGCCATGAGAAGCTGAACCTTGTGTATTAGCTTAATGAGGATAATGGTTTTCTCATATGAGTACAGTATGCAATGGCATCCAATAATGCTGATTTATACAGTCTGTCATCTATCTATCTATCTATCTATCTATCTATCTATCTATCTATCTATCTATCTATCTATCTATCTATCTATCTACTAGACTACTCGTTCAGCAATAATTCAAAATTGCGATGGTACTGAATGATTCGTACTTGCAACTGGTCCTTGAAGTTTTGATAGTGATCTGGGCATTTTGCAACTTGTTTGCACTTATAATGCGTCTCAGTCATGTGGTCACCATTTGGAATCTTCCTTATTGGCTTCCCACAAGCAAAATCAACAGGGAAGCTGGCAGGGAATGTTGCAAGTCACTGTGGTCAATCATTTGCACTCTTCTCCCACCTGCTTCCCACTCACCATTCCCCATCCAGCAGCCTTCCTGCACTTGCATTGTGCTTTGTGGGCTACTTACATGCCTCCCCTTCCTGGCAGCAGCTACTTACCTGCCTGCTGGTCTGCTTGTGAGCCTCCTGGGACTCGCTTAGCAAGCTGCAATCCTCATTGAACAATAACTATGGGGAAGTGCCAGGATTGCTGTCACATGATGTCACATTTAGCGATAGAAATTCTGGTCCCATTTACTGTTGTTATTCAAGGAACACCTATATCTATCTGTCTGCCTGTCTGCCTATCTTGTTTGGCATCTAATTTTGGCGGCTGTTTGGCTTACCATTGATCAGTTAAGATGCTAAACTGCTCTGGCAGAGCTTGAAATCAATAGTTTTGTTAGGTAGCTCTGCTGGCCTAAAACTGTATATTGTCGTCTCAGTGTAAGAGGCCTTTTCTGCCACACAAAAAGTGTACCTTCCAGTTACGTATTATTTCTTTTAAATCTGATATTGAGAAGTGTGTCACCTCTATCATAGCATTTTATAAGATCTGTGCTCTAAGAAGACCTTCGGAAATGTATTTATTTTCTTGATTTATGTGTATTTTAAGGTAATGGAAACTGTGTTAACAAAGACTTTGGAATGGAAAAGCTTTAGTCACCCAGATAGCCTGTCCTCTTCAGGCCACTTATATCAGTCTGATAAAACAGTTTGGAAGGTCACAAGATAACCTTTTGTACTCAGGGGCTAGAAGTAATGTGACTAATTGTATAGACTGTCTTTATCTCTTCAAATAATTCTGCATTATTTTGTGAGTTTATAATATAAATCATGTATTGTCTGAGGACATTCCTCCTCCCAGCTATGCTTGTTTTCTATTATTGTCAACTTTGCCATTAAATTCCCATTCAAAAGATTTAAATTTGCTTTAAATATTCCTTAGTACCAAAAAATAATTTTGGGGTTGACTATAAATGTATAAAATGTTGAGAGCACCTTACATAATGACTGTGGTGGAAACTGGCATGCCAAGGTAACTCGCAAAACGCTCACTTTCCAGAAGACAAAATTATTGAGGTTGATTGTTATACTCTCATACGAAGTTCTGATCTGTCGTGTCCCACTCCTCCGCTGACGGCCGGGTCAGGGAAATCCAAATCAGGCTTGCCTCTGCAGCTCTGCCCAAAGTCCTAGCAAAGTCCTCAGAGCAGGCAGGAGACCAGTAAGTGACTTCAGCAAGATAAGTTCGACTTTGCCTGACTCAGAGACTGCCAGAAAGCAGATCCTTTATATAGGCCATGGGGTGTGGCTCCATGACTCAGCACTCATTAAGGCCTGCCCCTCCCTTCCTTCTGTTGCCTCCGCCTATCCAATCTTCTGATGCGAGGGTCACTCCAATCAGCTGTTGTTGGAAGTAAACTTTCCTCAGGCTCACATGCTGTGGAGGAGGGGGAGGGGTCTAGCTGCTCCGTTTGCCTGGGCATGGAGCCAGGGCTGGGGCCGGGGGATGCTCCCTCCTCTGCAGCCTGCTTGAGCATGGAGCCAGGGCTGGGACCGGGAGGTGCCCCCTCCTCTGCAGCTTGTCTGGGCATGGAGCCAGAACTGGGGCCGGGAGGCATACATTCCTCCGTGTTCGGGAGCAGATAAGCAGACCCCGGCTGCGGTGAGAGCGGACAAGACACAACAAGATCCCTCAGTTCTCTTTTTTATTTTTCTGGACAGATGGGCACATTTTCAAATTAGAGAACATCTAGATAACATGGCAGCTTTCCATTTATTTATGGAATCTTTTTTAACAAGTTAGGGACAGGAAGCATAGTGGGATACTAAGGGAAATATTCTTAGGGTGACTGGTACTAGAGCTACCAAGCTATGAATCCCTGGGCCGTAGATTTGAAATGTGATTTAAGAAAATAAGAAAGAAAATAACCTTGGACTTCAAACAGAATAGACAGGTATGAGTCCTAAAAAGAGGAGAGGAGCAATCAAGAAGAAGAGCCAGTCCAAAGCATTGTATTCAGCCTGCATGGACACCATGTACCGCGTACTACAGCTTCATGCCCAAATTGCTTGCTGGGGATCAGTCTTAAACTGGCCCAAACTGTGTTTGGGCTAAATAATCTTTACACCTGGTCCATTTTCTGTATGAGTCACAGCAAGGAAGTGAGTGAAAACTGAACACCAAGTCTTTCTCCTTTTTCTCATGTGGTGAACTCATGCCAAGATAATCTTTTCTGGTCATGGGGAATCACCCTGACTAACCTAATGCCTCTAGATTCAACTCTATGCTTTCAGACAATATAGCAATTCTCTTTGTTTTTGCTTAGAAATAAAAGCAGGACAGATTCTCATAGAACAGGAAAAATATCAACTAACCAAGAGGATAAGGCTGCGATAATTTGTTCTACCTAATAGAGGACAATTAATGTGAAGAGGTGTCAGTAATGATTTGTTTGAATGTCTATTTAGTCTAAGTGCAATTTAAAGGTCAGGACCAGGATCAGAAAATTGAAGAGATGCTATCTCCTTTATTTTGCTAACTGTTAACCTACAGTATGTTAAGGTTTTAAGTATAATTTTTAAGTGTTTCCTAATTTAAAATTGTCAGAAAATGTTCCTTCAGTTTCCAAGACTCATGGTGAGATGGTTCCAGTGGCCTCACAAAGAGATTTCAGGAGCCAGAGGTTACTTATCCTTGATTTAGAAAGTAGACTGAGAAGGCATACAGTATCTGGTTATGCTGAGATCTGTTAGTTGCTGTCGTTGTTCAGTCACTAAGTTGTGTCCAACTCTTTGTGCTCCAAGGACTATAGCATGCCAGACAACCCTATTGTTTGCCACTGTCTCCTTGAATTTGCCCAAATTCGTGATCATGTGTCAATGACAATATCTAGCCATCTCATCATACTGTCCCCTTCTCTTTTTGCCTTCAACCTTCCCCAACAGCCCAACAAAAATAGCTTTCTATTTAGTTTTATTATACTTTTTTATGCATACATATATAAATCAGCGTGTGCAAATTGTATGTGAGTCTCTGTCTTTTACAAGTTGTTATAAGGGGAAAATCTCTGACACAAAATTAAGGTGTTTCAAGATGTCTATAAAATGAAGAAGGCTATGAATATTCTGATTGCTGCCATAGTCCAGAATTGAGGCCCAATCTCAGGCAGCCCCAAAAGCTTTAAGTGAAGTTCTAAGAGATTTCAAAATTTTTAGAAAATATTGCTATAAGGCAAAAAGAAGCTTTGATTGGAAGATAATCATATAAACTATATTTAACTTACTGACTATAAATATATATATATTAAAAATTATGTCAGACTCCATTTTTGTCTTGACCTCAAATTGTGGCTGTCTGGAAACAGATCTCAGGAGATTACCCAAAGGACAAGTATGGCCTTTGACTCAGAAAAAGTTTCACACTTCTGCCCAGGATTCTGGAACTAAACCAGCAGCAACAGCAGTTTTGTTGACATGAGCCATTGTCATGTGAAAAATTAGGTGGAACATTCCTTTAGTGACTTAGATTATTCACATGACTTATCAGCTGATAGTGCAAAATTCACTCAGTTTCTGGGAACTCTGCCCCTCTGAATTAGTCAACTGGTGTAATGTGGATAAACATGTTTCTTCTGTATTTTTTTCACAAGTGAAGTGGGGGAATCTCACAGGAAAGATTCATAATTCACTATAAAAGTTCTATCAAGACTTCACTATTCACCACTGAGTACAGCAGAGCCCTTTTCATCTCAGACACATAAATCAGCCATGCCCTGGATGGGGAATCCCATTGCTCTTCCTGTTCAGGCCCCTTTGCTGATGCGTGACAAGATTTTTGTTTAACAAATCGGAACTTGTACTTTTAAAAACAGCTTGATTTTTAAGATATGAATTTAATCTTAGATTCATGCAAGGAAAGAGTGACATGTCTGGCTAGTTCAAAGGAAAAGAAGATGAAGAAATACGGGCTCCTAGCACACTGTTTTTTTTAATTTAGAGCAGGCCTGTCAAACTCCTGGGCCCACAGGCCAGATGTGCTGGCCACTCCCAAGACCGGTTTAGCGAAGCGGGGGGCGGGGGGAAGTCCCAATACGTCAGGTGACGTCACTGTGATCATATGAGTTTGACACTCTGACTTAAAGGAATGCACCTGTAAAAATGTGTAAGATTTTCACTTTCGATTCAAGTATCAAGGGAGAAATTTGAAACCAGCCTGTGGTTATTTAGATACTTGTTTTTCCATCTGCTTTGGGAACTTCTTTGTTGCTTCTTTGATGGATCCTGTTTCAAAAACTCTGCTGATGGAATTTTATTTTTTCACATGGTTATATATTACTAAAATTAACTGGTGGGGGAGGGGTGTTGCATGGAAACAATGAAACTGTTTAATTTTGAAAGTATGTTTACTTTTTAAAATATTTTACTCATTTCTAATAGATGATTGTGAAAGCACTCAAAGACATAAACAATTGGGTATTGATTTGTTATGCAAACATTATGCAACATCCTTGTGTACAGTATTGGCTGAGGTAATTCATACATGAATAAAGGCGGCTTGATTAGCTCTCATATACATTGAACTGGAACCAATCAACTACTAGGTGGCAAAGTAATCTTGCATTCCATTTATATCCTAATTTTATTTTTAAAAATATGGCATTTGGAAAGGGCAAATTGTCTACCCAAATAAGAGTTTCAACTGTGTCACCAAGCAAACATGGAAAAGTTGAATTGATAATTCCAGACTCTTTTGGGTGGCTATTATTCTTAACACACCTCACAGGTGGATCAGCTGAAATCTTGCTTCAGAACAGTTTGACTTGATACCTTTTTTTGCTAGTTAGAGCAGGGGTCTCCAACCTTGGCAACTTTAAGCCTGGTGGACTTCAACTCCCAGAACTCCCCAGCCAGCTTTGCTGGCTGAAGGATTCTGGGAGTTGAAGTCCATCAGGCTTAAAGTTGCCAAGTTTGGAGACTCCTGAGTTAGAGTGATATCTCTGTAACACAGCTTTTTCACAGTTTAGGTGCTCTGGACAGAAAGTATATGTCCACAATAAACATTTTCCCTCTTTTATCTATCTTATTGAGCTACATATCATAAACCTGTGGCAAAAACTATTTGGCTTCTACAGGTATTTCTGCCATGACAACTAAATGAAAGTGTCTGTGAAGTCACCAGGAGTCAAGTGCTATTTGAAGGAAAACTTTCCCCTGTAGAAGCCAAATAGCAGAAGTGGGAGGGGGAAGAAAATGGAAGTGAAGGATCATGTCTTGTATTCATGTGGTTCCAAAATTGCAAAGACTGACTCGACGGATATGATTTACCTGTGCTAAGAAATTGGTATTCTGTCATTTACCTGGGGTTCATTTACCCCTGAACCCAACTGGATTCATATTTGAGGCACATACAAGATTCCACAAATAGCAATTTATCCATTCTACAGAAAAATGTGCTTTCATAAATAGCTTTCTATTAGCCAGCAGAGTGAATTTCTAGGTAGAAGTTGTGAATTTCTAGGTAGAAGTTGTATCTGATTTGTGTAGTGAATTTATTCATTCTCTGGGAGTAGATAACAATGTAGGTGCCCATTCCCATAATGTCACAGAACCCAGAAGCCAGGAAGGAATTTCTTCAATGAGAAATCATTGTGGTTTCTAAACTCAGATGAAAACAAACTTCCAAGTGCACTTTTCTAGCAAAGACCAAAGACAAACTCCTAACTCTGTGCTACTCCTAGCTCAATTTTGCACCACTGGGATCAATTTTGCACCACTGAGATGTCCACTACAAAGACAAACAGAAAATAAGCCCTTATAACCCTAAGTAGTTTGGTTTTCATTAATCTGTCAGAGTTGTAAATTAGGGTATCAAGTCTATTTGGATCAATGTAGAATTTAGAATAAGAGTTGGAAGGTACCTTGGAGGTCTTCTAGTCCAATCCCCTGCTTAGGCAAATGGTTATCCAACATCTTCTTAAGAACTTAGCTAACTTAAAAACTTCCAATGTTGGAGCATTCACAACTTCTGGAGGAAAGTTGTTCCACTGATTAATTGTTCTGTCAGGAAATTTCTTTAGTTTTAAGCTGGTACTCTCCTTGATTAGTTTCCACCCATTGCTTTTTGTTCTACTCTCAGGTGCTTTGGAGAATAGTTTGACTCCCTCTTCTTTGGGGCAGCCCGAGATATTGGAACACTGCTATCATGTCACCCCTGGTCCTGCTTTTCATTAAACTAGACATATCCAGTTCCTGCAACCATTGTTCATATGTTTTAGCCTCCAGTCTCCTAATCATCTTTGTTGCTCTTCTCTGCACTCTTTCTAGAGTCTCCACATCTTTTTTACATCGTGGCGACCAAAACTGAATGCGGTATTCCAAGTGTGGCTTCACCAAGGCATTATAAAGTGGTATCAACACTTCACGTGATCTTGATTCAGTATGTTTCAGTAGAAATTTCATGAGTATTTTGGACTGGAAATCTTAATAAAAACAAGAAACCTATCAACCACCATTGGAAACCAGTGCTACTCTTAGCAGTTAAATTTCAATTTAATTAATTCAGATTATAAGCAATGAATTTCCAATCACCCTTGAAAGATGAGGGATGGGAGACATAATAAGAGGAAGAGAAAAGTGCAATGTCTTGTTTTTTTTTAAGAAAGAAGTCATTTAAAACTCAGACAAAGCTAACAGCTGCAGGAAATCCTATTAGCTTACTAAGGAGAACAGAGGTCACAGAATCAAACCATCTTACTTAGTTCAGCAGTTCTTTGTTGTGTAATGATTTCCTAGAAGCAAAATGATATGGGAAACGCAAACAAGCAGGCCAGTAAATGTTTAAGAGGAAAAGGTGGGGGGGAGGGAAGTGGTGAAAAAGAATAAGGCACTTTTCTTTGAATTGTGAAAACATGCTGTGGGTATTTTTTCCACAACCAGTCTTCTTGACAGAAAGCCTCTTTTGGGTGGCTATTATTCTTAACACACCTCACAGATGGATCAGCTGAAATCTTGCTTCAGAACAGTTTAACTTGATACCTTTTTTTGCTAGTTAGAGCAGGGATCTCCAACCTTGGCAACTTTAAGCCTGGTGGACTTCAACTCCCAGAACTCCCCAGCCAGCTTTGCTGGGGGATTCTGGGAGTTGAAGTCCATCAGGTTTAAAGTTGCCAAGGTTGGAGACCCCTGAGTTAGAGTGATATCTCTGTAACACAGCTTTTTCACAGTTGAGCGTCTAAAACATTTTGGGCTCTTAATATTCTCTGAAAATGTTTGAACTACTGCAAAATAATGAAGCATCAAAGGTACTGTATGTCGAACACAAGACTAATGCAGTGACTCTCAACTTCAGCAAGTTTGTGTGTAAACTTAAACTCCCAGAATTAAGATGTCTACATGTCTTAAACTTGCTGAAGTTGAGAAACACTGAAAAGGTTTAGGAACTGTATAGTACGTGTATGATTAGATACAATTTTTTATAAAGAAAATTTAGTGGGCAAACCCCAATATTTCATTTGCAGTCCTCAGATTTTCTCATACTTTGGGACTCCTGGGAAGGGGATTTTAAGTGACAAAATAGGTACCTTGTTCCTGTGCAAACTTTAAACCACTTGTTTCACTTACTAAAGCACTAAAAGTCCCCAAATCTTGGACCAACCACTTCTCCTAAGTAATAAGATTAACATCCCATTTTCTATAGTCTCCCAGATAGGTCAGGAAGTACCCTCCCACCTCCAGGCTAAGATTTTATCCATTCAGGTGAGTCAGTGTGTGTGTAAAAAAAAATCAAAATCAAAATGGCAACCACAACTGTACAGTTGGAATTCTTTTTACATGGATCATATGTGAAATAGTTGTACAGGGCCCTAATCAGTCATGGCCACTATATTGACTGTGTCCATGCTTTCAGTAGCAAGATAAAAGCAACTTGGATCAAGGAAACAAATAGTATGAATATTAGGTTTTTAGGTTTTCGGGTAAATGCCATTTACTAAGACTCACAAGATTGGCATAAATGAAGTATATATTTTTATTACAGCAGATCTCAAATAATTCAGACTTTCAGAATCCTCCTTCTTACTAAGCTAGCTAATGAAGCAACCTTACTTTTCAACATGAAACTCTTGGCTGCTGGGATTATCTATCTTCAAGTGCCACAAAAGACACGGTGATTAATGCTAAAGTAAAGTTCAAATTTCTGCCCAACTGATTTCTTTGTACAAGTTTAAGGACAAAGAATAACTTTGTTGTTTGCTTCAGGAAGCCAGCAGAATAATTTCCCGATTTGTTTTACTGGAAAAACTTCATTTCGTGCTAACTTCCCTGGTACTATTTATTTTCTCTTCAAGGAATGTAAACTCCTAGGAAACTCCAAAGATTCCAGAAAACATTTCAGGTTTCTCAGGTAAAAGCTTAAATACACCCATTATAGGCAGAAATTCTTATGCGATAACGTATCGCTCATTTAAACACAAAAACTGCAGAAGCACACATATGGTTTATCAATTTCTTTTTAATTCAAAGATTGCCCTAAATACGGCAATGTCTCCTATCAACTTTTGTAAACATACATCAGACTTGAAAACAAATACAATATATATTTTCTTTCAGGAGAAGCTGCAGAATAATTCTTCCATCACTCCTGAGCTTAGAGACCGTGATTCATTCCTTAACGAAGCTGAATCATATTAAAGCATTGTAGCACGTTTCCCCCCTCCTTTAATGGGGAGAGATTGATGGCCTTTTATTCTTGAGCCATGCAATGTAAACTTTTTAATTAATAATGCATCCTTCAAATCATGAAAGCACTGACCTACAATTATAAAAACCAAGAATATTACATTCACAAAAGGGAATTTGGGGAAATCTATTGGGTCACCTGTAAATGGTTGAGACACCCAAAGCATCTGTAAAAGGATTATTACTAAACATATTTCAATTCAAAAGAGCTTCCACAAGTCAGCCCATTCGTAAAATATTACAAATAAAAATATCCCAGGCTGACACAGAGGAATCCAGGTGGCAACTGGGAGGGCTCTGAAGAACCAGGAACCCAAAACCCAGAAGCAGCTCCTGGAATAAAACACAGACCTGGGTGGGATCACAACACTGCATTCTGTGAAAACTTTAAAGTGTAGGACCCAGTCACTTGTTTTAAAAAATAACACGAGCTTGTTGCTTTGTAACATATGCCTGTAAATGATTTTGCTTTGCTTTGTGTTAATTCCTTGTTGATTATTCCAGATTAATGTCATGGTTATTGATTAATGTATTGAAAGGAGGTAGATTTTACTGGAACGGATAGTTATCCAAGGCACACTTGATCCATGGCTAACTGTATTCTGCAAGAGGAAACAATGGTAAATTATTAAAACCTTCCTAGCATTAATGTTTTATATTTATACATCAAAATTTTATATAGTACCAACCACTAAAGCACATTTTCACAGACCACCAATAAAAATGTCTACATGTGAAAGTTACCAGAGCTAGCAGTAGACAAGGGCTGACAACAATGGACCATATGTGCCTCCCTTTCTTGAAATCCCACTGAGATTACATTATAGAAATTTGAAAGCAAATTATTTTTTAAAAAAAATTAAAATCACATGAAGATGAGGAAAATTCCACCCAGGAATGTCACTGCTATATCCTTTTCAGGCCTTTTTTTTTTAAAAAGTGGCCTTTGATTATAAAATATTGCCTTTCAGCAGATCAATAGATAAAATACACATGTACTTTTTTTACCTGTCAACGGGATACCCTGTTTCACAGACATTGACCAAGGCGTATAACTGTCTCAGAGCATATTCATACTGAAAATGAACACAAACAAGAGAAATTACTTTTCATCACTCAATCTGCAGGTTTAAGAGATTTTCCTAGGTTTTATTAATCCTATTCCTTTTCAATGGATTTGTCTGTTTTCTTAAGTTGCTCTGTTTCTGAAAACTCTGAGCAACTCGCAGCATACCAACATAACAACAGTAAAACCAAAAGCAAAACTGTTACTATTTAGCTGAATCCAATCTGATGTACTATCTCTTAAAGAAAGAGTAATACTCCTCTTCAAATTCTCTTCTCAAGACTATGTTGTTATAGCTCTTCAGAAGCATAAGGAATAGACGTCCAAATAATGGGATTCGCTGTTCCCTCACTGAAAAAACTCAGCAGGGGGTCTCTGCAGATGGCATTTCCTCATGCGTACGTAAGTCATAACCCCTAACAAGCCTTCTTTCTTTGATCACCTCAGATGGGCAGATACAACCTAAGGAGATGGTCCCACTGATATATTCCTGAGCCATATGAAGCTTTCAAAGTGACAACTAGTACCTTCAATAGTAACCAGAAGCTAGACGGCAGCCAATACAGCTCCCTTACTGGTGTTTTGTACAAACAGGTTCAAGTCTCTGCCCAGCACCCTCATGTCCATCACATGGCCCAATCATCCACCGTCCAAACTGGAAATACCTCCCAGTCATCCGACTCCAGGTGCCAGGGCAATTGACTCTCTGAGAAAGGAATGTTATTTTGACTACATACAACATATCACCCATACTCTATGCAACCCCACCTCCCATTTTCCCACAGAAGAATATGTGGCAGGCCTGAAGGCTCAAATATAAAAGATAGCTTCCAGGTCTGACAGTTTTTTTAATTTGATTTGGTATACCTGTAACAAATGAGCCTTCTCCTGTTGGATCATTCGAACTTTTGAATGATCTTGAAAGTCAGCTCTTATAGAGCAAATTGCAACAGTTCAGATGTGAAGTGACAAGGCCATGGCCTTTTACAGGCCAAAGTTGAATACAGTTGGATCCAGTGGAGGAC
Organism: Ahaetulla prasina; assembly: GCF_028640845.1. NCBI lineage: Eukaryota > Metazoa > Chordata > Lepidosauria > Squamata > Colubridae > Ahaetulla > Ahaetulla prasina. The sequence continues at coordinate 331,579,482 of NC_080539.1, forward strand.
CCAATTTTCTACCATGACACACCATACCAAATATTTTTCCCCCATAATGGATTATTTCAGTATTTTTTTCTTCTGTTGAACAAAGTTGTACTTCACAGCAAATAAAAAAATGAGCAAATTTGCAACAGTTCAGATGTGAAGTGACAAGGCCATGGTTGACCTTTTACAGGCCAAAGTTGGATCCAGGGGAGGACCCAATTTTCTACCATGACATAGGCATATACCATACCAAATATTTTTCCCCCATAATGGATTATTTCAGTATTTTTTTCTTCTGTTGAACAAAGTTGTACTTCACAGCAAATAAAAAAATGAGCAAATTTGCAATAGTTCAGATGTGAAGTGACAAGGCCATGGTTGACCTTTTACAGGCCAAAGTTGGATCCAGGGGAGGACCCAATTTTCTACCATGACATAGGCATATACCATACCAAATATTTTTCCCCCATAATGGATTATTTCAGTATTTTTTTCTTCTGTTGAACAAAGTTGTACTTCACAGCAAATAAAAAATGAGCAAATTTGCAACAGTTCAGATGTGAAGTGACAAGGCCATGGTTGACCTTTTACAAGCCAAAGTTGGATCCAGGGGAGGACCCAATTTTCTACCATGACACACCATACCAAATATTTTCCCCCCATAATGGATTATTTCAGTATTTTTTTCTTCTGTTGAACAAAGTTGTACTTCACAGCAAATAAAAAAGGTATGGTAAGAAGCTTTATCAAACCAGGAATGAGGAATCTTGTTCTTTCACACTTGAAAAAGCTATAACTTCCAGCAGCCCCAACCAACTTGGCCAATAGTCAAGGGTGCAAGAAACGGAGGCTCAGAAACACTATGCCCAACTTATTTTAGAACAGGATATAAAATACACTGCTTTCCCAAGGCTGCTGCAATGCTATCGTATTCAAAATCAAAGTACCTTGACACAAGCCCTTGACAATTCCAGACAACTCTATTAAGATTGTAAGATTTACTTCTTGCTCAAGTGGAAAAATAAAAATGCAAATATTCACAATCCTGGTCAACCAAATAACCAAACTGAACTTTTCCTTCCTATACAAATAGAACAGACTAGTTTTTCACTTTTACACAGTCCAAGTAAGACCAGTTCCAATCCGTTACCTACCCCAACACCTTGAGTTAACTTACCAAAGGATTGTGCCAGTTAAAGCAATGCTTTTTAAAGTGATCCATTGCTGACTCGTAACAATCATAATTTCTGAGGTTCAGTCTAGATGACAAGATTTTATTTGCATGTTCTTTAGAGCCCGTTATTAAAAACATAATCTTTTGCATTGATTCCTGAATCACCTGTCTGGCCTAAAAGACAAAACAAAACCAAAAAAAACAAAAACAGGAAAAATTGATGTTTTTAGGATCTTAGAAATGTAATAAGAATTCTTCGAAAACACCAGAAGCATGAATGAATGCTGGAACAACTTTCATTTTCTTTCAGGATAAAGTAAAACAAGAACAGGCTTTTAGCAACCACCAGTGGGACTAGAAACTTAGTGACCACTAAGGGAAACATCACAATTTCCTGATTTTACTTCAAAATTTCATTTTGTAATTGCATGTACTGGTTGCAAAGTTCTTTTTTTCATCACTGTGTAACTGCGAAGAATCGGTGTATAAGACAGACATTAAATAAGAATTGTCTGTATTCACTTGCACATGAATATTTTCCCTCCTACAACATGCCTGCAATCATCATAATAGCTTTTCAAGGTCAAAGTTTAGGAAAATATCTGGTTCTACGCCATTCATAACACTTAAGATCTTAATATTATCTTCCTTCTGATTCAGACTGATGTTTCATGCATTTTTTTTTACCTTTTTGGAATTTCCCAATTCTGCAAACCTTGCAAAATAGAACCCTGCAATTGGTTGCAGATATTTTGGTCATAATTCCATACTTATGATGCAACAATATACAATCCAGTCACTCCTGGAAGAAGTAATTCATTCCTTGAGTAGAACCATTAAGTTAATGGAATTTAATATACTTAGTATACTAAGATTTAGGTCTCAACATTTTCAATGTTTTTCAATGTTTTTAAACCGGATTAAATCTGAACCTAATACATTTTTAAAAAGGATATTTCAAGTCTGCATTGTCAACTCAGCTGAAATGAACCAGACTATTTGCACTTTATCTATTTTAAGCTCACTGGTTGTTTACTGTTCCTATTCAACAATGTTCTTATTGTTGCCAAACTCCATACAACAAAACATCCAAGTTTAATGCTTCTGGTCCCAGACTTTAAAGCTCTAAATAACAAAAAAGTATAATGACATCACAATAAGACAAGACCGTGTGGAGTTTAGCAACTTGCTATATAGGGAGGACCGTGGTAAAACTGGCTGGCTGATCTTCCACTATCCCTGCTTAGTATGTTGAATTTTAAATCAGCAGTTCTCACTTGCCTAATTCAGAGTAGAGAGAGAGCACAATTCTCCAAAATAGATGGTTCCTGCCTCAACTACTACTACTACTACTTTGAATTCTTGTAAAATCATGTTTGGGTCATCAGTGGTGGTATCTAGCCAACTTGTTTGCCCACAGCATATTTTTTATTGCTTTTGATTTTTCCAGGCCTCAGAGTTTTTTCCAATGATTTTTTTTTCTGCAGTAAAGACTTGGCTGTGTTCCTGGACCACAAGTCTCAAGTATGTTAAGGGCCCTGTATTCTGGATGTAACCATAGCTACAGTTTTACATGATGTCATATATATTTTATTTTGCACTGTTTTAATTGTTTTATAACCTTTAATTGTTTTAGGTTGCGCCTTTTTAAGATAGGCGATTATACTAGTCAAATAAATATGGTACTGTATTATCAGCTGGTTTTTTCCTAGCACCACAATTCAAAGGCATTATTTCCCCCTAAAATAAAACAATGAAGCGGCATTTTCTAAATATTGAAATATATTTAATAGCACATTTTTAAATCTCCTTGGGCAGATAGTAGCATGAATTAAATATCATGTTAAATCATGATATAGTTTATTTAGTTAATGCATTGTGTGAATTTACCACACAGATTGAGATTTACTAATTAATCAGGATTAAGCATAGTTTAATATAAAAGTGGGCCATTTTTTTGCTAAGAACCACATTTTACATATGGGGGGGGGCAGAGTAGATAAGAGTCAAAATGCAAAGTAGGTGTATCACAGCCCTAAGCAGGATATTCCTTTGCTTGTTTGAGGCAAGGTCCTTTTCTGTAAAGCTTGCATTATAAACACCTGGTGAGAAAGCCATGCTGCTAAAGATTTTTTACCACTGTCAATGAAAGGGTTTCCATTTCCAGAAGCTTGGTATGAACCCCTGCAGCTTCAGTTTGCTCAGTCTTAGCTTAGCTTTTAAGACTTGTGGATTTCAACTCCCAGCTGGCTGAGGAACTCTGGGAGTTGAAGTCCACAAGTCTTAAAAGAGCCAAGTTTGCAGACTCCTGGCTTAGCCCAATATGTGAACAGGGCATTTCTATTCTAACAGAGATGCTTTTCACAGAAGCACAAGACAGTCCCTTTCCACACGTTTCACATTTCCTCCTCACTCTTACCTCCAGATGTGTTTTCATCTCTTTTACAATTGCCTTTGCTTCATAGATGTCATTGGTAGCCATCAGTTTTCGCTTCATAATTGCAAGGGGCACATCAGGGCTAGGTGTGAGGTCATAGTGATCGACCGGCGGCAATGAAATGGGGACGCTGGAATTCCTTTTTGAGCCCTGGAACTGCATTACTTTCATATGAGAGATAGACTGCAAGTGGAAAAATAAAAAGACAACCACTTGAAAAAAAAACCAGAAGCACATTCAGGGGACTCTTTTATAAAATTATTTATAAGCCAGGGCCATGTGGTGAGCTAATCTATGGAAAGTTAGATCTTAATTAGAAACTATAAAACAAGGAAGGTAAAGGAAGGTAAAGGAAGAACGGTTGCAGGAACTGGGTATGTCTAGTTTAACAAAAAGAAGGACTAGGGGAGACATGATAGCAGTGTTCCAATATCTCAGGGGCTGCCACAAAGAAGATAGAGTCAAGCTATTCTCCAAAGCACCTGAAGGCAGGACAAGAAGCAATGGGTAGAAACTAATCAAGGAGAGAAGCAACTTAGAACTAAGGAGAAATTTCCTGACAGTTAGAACAATCAATAAGTGGAACGACTTGCCTGCAGAAGTTGTGAATGCTCCAACACTGGAAATTTTTAAGAAAATGTTGGATAACCATCTGACTGAGATGGTGTAGGGTTTCCTGCCTGGGCAGGGGGTTGGACTAGAAGGCCTCCAAGGTCCCTTCCAACTCTGATGTTATGTTATGTTATGTTATGTTATGATTCTCCATTCCCCTCCTTCTTTTTTTCTTTTTTCTTTCCATCTTTCAAAACTCAAAGACCTGGCAGTTTAAAAATTGAATTCCTTGCATGGAGCTGTAAATAAGAATACTCAACAATACGACATCAATGGTTCCCCCACTACTCTTTTCTAATGTAGCTTTTAAAATGAATTTTACAGAAGTGGATGTCTATGGAGAGTCTCAACCATCCAGGTCATGGGTGTCCCAAAGGTGCTTTTTCAAAAGGCAATGGGACTTTCTTAGTTTTTTCTTTGAAAATGTTTCACTTCTCATTCAAGCAGCTTCTTCAGTTCTGGGTAGAAGGCTATTATCACAGAAACCTGTCTCAACACTTCCCTACTATTAATTACTCACAATGTTTCCATACTGCATCACATGACTAGTATTGGTGTAGTTCCTTACTAACACAAATTGCCTGTGGAGGGTTTCTCTCCTCAAATCTTCCTGCAAAATGAAAAAGAAACAATGCGATTAAGGCTTTTATGAACAAATATTCCAACACAGTTTCTCTCCAAAGTTTTGGTTCTCGGTTAGCATCTTTCTAATGTAATTGGTTTTTTTAAAATGCTGAAAAACATCCCAAGTGGCAATTTATGCAGTAGAGTTTTAAGTTCAAAAGGAATTTCCACAAAACTCATTACAGATCATTTGTTTTACATCGAAAAAAATTATGAGGAACATGCAAGGACTGGTGATTAATATTCAGAGAAATGAAAGAATATGCCTCTTTTAGACATTTTTTGCAATACATTTTACTAATGGTATCCAGAAGTTCATTGAGGTTATTTCTCTCTTTCTCTCTCTCTCTCTTTCTTCTTCCCTCCCTCCCTCTCCCTCTCTGACTTCCAGAAACCACAATAAAAGAGCCAAAAGCAGTAATAATGTACTCGATAACCAGTGCAAATTTTTCAGAATTCTTGCCACAGACCAACAATGGGTGCCTATATAATTAACATTATTTACTGTGTAAATAGGTTAATCTTCTTCCAAAAATGTATCCATGGATGAAAATCGTAACGCTCACATGGGGAAAAAATAGGTGTCTTTCTGAAATTCCTAACAAAATCAGAAGATTTTATTTATTTATTTATTTATTATTCGAATTTATATACCGCCCTATCTCCCAAAGGACTCAGGGCGGTTCACAGGCATATAAAACATCAATATCAATATACAAATTAAAATAATCCTTAAAAAACTTATTCTAGCGCCCGAATTATTAAAAATAGAAATATAAATATTAAATATAAATATTAAAATCAATTTAAAACCCCTCTAAATTTAAAAATCTAAGCCAGTCCTGCACAGATGAATAAATGTGTCTTGAGCTCGCGACGGAAGGTTCGAAGGTCAGGAAGTTGACGGAGTCCTGGGGGGAGTTCGTTCCAGAGGGTGGGAGCCCCCACAGAGAAGGCCCTTCCCCTGGGCGCCGCCAAACGACACTGCCTAGCTGACGGCACCCTGAGGAGTCCCTCTCTGTGAGAGCGCACGGGTCGGTGAGAGGTATCTGGTCGCAGTAGGCGGTCCCAAATAACCCGGCCCTATGCCATGGAGCGCTTTAAAGGTGGTCACCAAAACCTTGAAGCGCACCCGGAAGGCCACAGGTAGCCAGTGCAGCCTGCGCAGGATGGGTGTTATCACGGGAGCCACGAGGGCTCCCTCTATCACCCGCGCAGCCGCATTCTGAACTAACTGCAGCCTCCGGATGCCCTTCAAGGGAAGCCCCATGTAGAGAGCGTTGCAGTAATCCGGGCGAGACGTCACAAGGGCGTGAGTGACCGTGCAAAGGGCCTCCCGGTCCAGAAAGGGGCGCAACTGGCGCACCAGGCGAACCTGGTAGAACGCTCTCCTGGAGACAGCCGTCAAATGATCTTCTAGAGACAGCCGTTCATCCAGGAGGACGCCTAAGTTGCGCACCCTCTCCATCGGGGCCAATGACTCGCCACCGATGGTCAGCCGCGGATTTAGCTGACTGTACCGGGATGCCGGCATCCACAGCCACTCTGTCTTGGAGGGATTGAGCTTGAGCCTGTTTCTCCCCATCCAGACCCGTACGGCCTCCAGGCACCGGGACAGCACTTCGATAGCTTCGTTGGGGTGGTCCGGTGTGGAAAAGTACAGCTGGGTGTCATCCGCGTACAGCTGGTACCTCACACCAAAAAATAGGGAGTACCAGAATATGACTTTACCTAAGGCACCAAAATGGCCCTGGATGACCTTAATTGGCCTTAGCTTCAGCCTCAAATAAGTGGGTGGCTGAGGATATGGACCAGACTGCTCTTATGTGGCTTCTCTCTCTCACCTCTCCTAGAAACTCTGGGAAATGAAGCACCAGAAGAGGAAGACAAAGACTAATCAGACTAAAAACAAGTAAGAGCCCATATTCAGGTGTACATCATGGCAATAAGTGTTGCAAAACACCATTATTTCTCCATATTTGTTACACCTGCATGACCCATTTAGTGAGGAAGGTCAGAATTCAGGAGTCCCTTACAGGGTCACAGAGCCTTTCTTGCTATTTGGTGGATAAATTAATTTTGGATTCACTCGGAGTTGGACTCTGACTGGTCAGGAGCCATGAGTTGCCTGGGATACAGTCTTGTGATGTTAAGTGGACTGATTTTGATTCCTGATTCCTGACAGGGACATTTAATTGTTAATTTGGCCATCTGTTTCTTAAATCCAACCTCCTCCTGTATCAATAAGGTTGCACCATCCTTATTTTTTGCAACACAGGTCACTAACCAGTGCAACCATCATAGCATCTTGGTGCTATACAATCTAGATCCAACTGATTCAGGATATGAATAATCCACTTCCTCCAGAGCTCTCTGCAGCTGTAACCCAACCATCTTCTCAATAAGGAATGCAAACAAAAATTGGTTATCTGGATAAATGGCCTTTTGAAGATGGGGCATACTGATGTCTCTTTCAAGGCTAACAGAATAAGCCTCTCCTTCCCTCAAGGAAGGCTGACATCACTGCATAGACTCAACCTCATGTCAAGTGATTGGCTAACAGCCCAAAGGACCCTGTCCAGTCCCACAGGAGACGTTTCTGAGAATCCAATTATTCCCAGATTATCGGCCATGCCTTTATTACCTTAATGGGACCAGCCTAGTCAAGGTCCATCTGTGAGCAAATCCAAGTGACATGATCCCCCAGATGCCAATACTTTTCACAAGGGCATCCCAACTGATTCTCTCCAGATAGAAATAAATCATTTGGAATGAGGCCACTAGCTGGCTATCTGCAGATGCAATAAAAGCGAAGAAATATCTATGTTTCATCTTGCCACAACATAATCCTTAATATGGGTCCTTGCATAAGCAAATACCAGATCTCGGGAACTTACCACATCAGAATCTTCCATCCATTTTACACTGTAAAAATCCCCCAGGTATGTTTGTCTCTTGTCATCATAGTAACACGCATATGAAGATTCCTCAGGGTTAGCTGCTGTTGTGGCATAAACTGTGAAGAAAATGGATAAGCCCTATTGACTTGATCAGGACAGAAGTCAGTTATACTTGAACAACTTGACCAATGGTTACTATTTGAAGCACTTGGATTTTAAGGTAACTTGCTCCAATAACAATGAATAGTCTTTAAAAATTCTTTTCACTTTAAATCAAATGAAATAAAATAAAAGGACAGACAGAACAAGGTAATCAATCAGTAATGAAATTTCTAAGATACGTTGGCAATTTCAGCCTGGCACAGGAGAAATGGTATCTGAGATTTTAATTTGCATTTTCAATTTTAATTAGAGCTCTCAATTGAACATAAATTTTATTCATATATTTAGAATCTACAAAAGGAACTAGGTCAGTGTTGGCAAAACTTTTCGGCACCAAGTATGGAAATGGGAGCGTGTGTGCACGCATGTGGGAACACCGGAAACCGGAACAGCAGTTCCCAGCATGCATGAGTGCGCCAGGAAGCTTAGCTTCCAGTTTCCAACACGCGCATGCGTGCCGGTCACCTGATCTTCTGGTTTGTGGTGCACATGCGCACATGAAGATCAGCTGGCAGACCTGCATGCACGCGCTGGAAACCAAAAGAGTAAAGGGGATGGCTGGCATGCCCGGAGAGATGACTCTGCATGCCACTTTCGGCACATGTGCCACAGGTTCACCATCACGGGACTAGGTGATCCCACCTTCTAACTGCCAGTGAATGTGCTGGCATTTATTTGACTAAATACATCTTTACATTTTAAATCTTTGAAGAATGTACCAACAATAACTTATTTTAGTCTTCATTCTGGCAGTTTAAAATTTGATCTAATCCTGGAAGAAGTCTGAAGAATAAAGCCTCTTTTCATACACATAAATAATGCAAATAGTTCTTTCAGACCACAAACAATTTATGTCTGCTTGCACATTCTTAATGGTTCTTCAACAATTTCAAAGTCAGTGATTCTGAACACTTGAAAAGAATTTCAGATATTGTTTATCAACCACAGTTGGGATTGACAACTCAGTGGTTAAGCAAAGTGGTCACCAAGTGAAACCACAATTGTGATTATGATCTTGTTTCATCTTTTGTTTGCTTGCAAAGAAGGCAAATTTGAGGATTTGTCACAAAGTTATTTTTTCACAATATTTTTTTAGTTCTATTCACAAAATAGTATTAGATGCCCTCCAAAATGTAAAGTTTTAAGTGCTAGAAGAAAACCCACAGACTGAAAAAAATAAATACAAAATAAGTAAAACATCAGCCAGTGGCAAGTTAGCCAAAGTTCTCTATTGTTAAACCATAATTAACTAGTAGCTCAATTAGACTGTCAACTGGCCGGAATAGCTCAGGCTGTTAAGAGCCTGTTATTAGAACACAATAGCCTGCAATTACTGCAGATTCAAGCCCGGTCCAAGGTTGACTCAGCCTTCCATCCTTTATAAGGTAGGTAAAATGAGGACCCAGATTGTTGGGGGGGCAATAAGTTGACTTTGTAAATATACAAATAGAATGAGGCTATTGCCTTATACACTGTAAGCCGCCCTGAGTCTTCGGAGAAGGGCGAGATATAAATGTAAACAAAAAAAACCCACATATCTTATCTGCTGAAATGAATCACAATGGAAACTTGGATTAATAATCATTTTACTGGATATAGCCAACCAAATCTTCACTCTTTAAGAAAAGTCAAGTTCATTGGTTTTAGTCTGTTGAGATAAATGTCACTTCATGTCTCAACTACTACAAAGTGCTGTACATGGATATGCCCTTGAAGACCATTCAGAAGCTTCAATTAGTCCAAAATCTCTTAGCCCCTCTGCTCCATGGCTGTATTAATTGACAGAGTGCATCTATGCACAATTCAAGGTGTGTTATCATTTATAAAGTCTACATGGTATAGGGCCTGGATATCTGTGGGGCTGCCTGTCTCCCATAGTTTCTGCCTATCCAGTACAATCCAGCCTAGTGGACATGGCCCCTCAATTAAAGTGTCATTTTTCTGGACCGAGGAAGCATATGCCTTCTCTGAAGTGGTATCTCCCCTTTGGAACAAGGTCCCTCCTGAGATCCATATAGCATTCCAGAAGGACTTCAACATCTGGTTAATCTCCCAGACTTTGGGGGTAAGGTGAATGAGACTTCCCCCTTTGTGATTTTTTTTAATGTTTCCTTTGTTGTTGGATTGCCTTCTTGTCATTATTCTGTACTTATTTTTGTACTTGTTTTGGCTATTTTTGTATTCTGTGGTTTTAATGCTATTGATTTTTGTGAGCCTCCCAAAGTCAACTGCAGTGAGGTGACACCCAAATTGCATCCACAAATAAATGGGCACAAATTATATGAAAGTGTCAATGTGACTTTGCAAATTACTATAATTTCATAAATTAATGTCTATGATATGAATTTGGATTTATAAGGGTTGAGAATTTTTCCTTCAAATGTTCCTTTAAGCTGAGTTTTCACTAGTGCTACTTATTTCCAGATCAAAATATTGACTAATCACTTACCATTAATATCATTAGGTAAATTTTCCATCATTGATCCAGACTCACATGCTTCAATGTAAAAAACCATCTGTAATTTACAAAAGACTCCATTAGAAATATTTTAGCAGTGGATTGGTTCATTACATTCACTTTTTCTCTCTAGTATATTGCCTTTTAAACCAGCCCTCTCTGATCTGGAACCCTCAAGATACATTGAGATTATAATTCTTAGTCAGCACTCCCAGTAATTAGGAACCCTGGCTAGGGATTCCGGGAATTATAGTTCTCACACATGTTGGCAAAGACAAATTTTGTAAGAAGCTGACAGAAAGACAGCTGAAACTTTTTCCAATCTGTTTACATGAAAACACTGTACATTTAAACACAATTATTTTTAAAACCTATTTCAAATTTGATGATTGATTATGCAAGTTTCTGAGACATTGCAAAGGGAATATAAATTGGACACATTAATAAAGTCCTACTTAGGGGTCTCTGGATTAATAGAATTGAAGAAAAAAAGGTTCTATTTTATCCTGTTCTCTGGAAATGAGCATTCACATCAAGCAGAGAATAATATAAGCAACTGTGTTTCAATTCAAAAGTTCAAAACAGATGACAGCTTAGCTATGTAGCACTGTATTTGCCATTGTACTTTTTTAAAAGTGAATTGTAGTGATCAAATATTCATAGCGCAGGGTTGACCAAGCTCTCTGAGCTTGGTAGTTTTCTTACAGATGTTTTATAGGTAACATCATTACTGCTAAAAAGGAGTGGAGTTTGCTCTTATTTTATTTACATTTTATATCCCAAATTAACTCTTACTTGTCATTAATCATAGCAGCAAGAGTATATGAAGAAGCCCAGATTTAATATCAATTTCTCTTGCATTTTCCTCATAATCCTGTGAACATTCCAAGCAGTTTATTAGTTTAAAATTTATTGTATCACAGCATAGAACTGAATACTGTATGATTCCCAGGCACTTCAAAACCACGATTTTCATGCAGTCAATTGCAATAAAAAGCAAAGCTTGTAGGTTTGCTGCTATAGTATAATTCCTCATACTTGGTAACACAAACTTCTAACTTTCTATAATGTCATCCATTCCATTAAACTCTTGTAAAAATTACAGATGAAGCTACAAAGAAATCTTCTACACTATTTTTATATCTTGAACATAAGAATTTTACCTTTTTGTATTTTTTATGATGGTACATATACCTAATTGTCTTGTTCAGGTGTTGCACTTTGAGCTGGAAAACAAATTGTTCACAATTAGCTCTCGGGCAAATGAAATTAGAAACATACAGTGCATATTCTTCTCCCAAAATTATATGAAACCCTTACAACTTGAGATATAAGCTAGCATAATTATCCATGAATACGAGATTAAAGAAAAGGCTGATTTTTGAGCTTAGTCCCGATTTCGGTAAAATCAAGTTGTTGGAAGTAAAATAAATCTCATAATTTATCTAACTTCAATATATCCTCACATTAGAGAAAGAAGATATAAATTCAGAAATCAAAGCAACGATTGTTTATATTCTATTTTTATAGTCAATCTAAAACATATATACTAGGTGGAAAATTCATTATAATCCTCAACCAATATGCATGCATTTTTTCATACTATTATTCCCCCCAACATTCAGAAATGATTTTTTCAAGGATCCCATGTCAAATTCAGGAACTGATATTCTGGTTTCCTTTTCATAAAGAAATAAACACCCAGGAGCTTTCTCTCCCCTCTCCTTTCCTCTCCTTTTTGATTTCCTTGCAGAGACATAGGCAGGCATTTTGTGTGGAAAAACATACATCATCATTTGGAAAAGCCAGAATTCCAGGGCCGCCATGATCCGTGAAATAAACAAATACATGATCCTTGGGACCGCTGTAAAATTTAAAAAAAATCATCATCACTTATTTATGTTCAGAGTCCGTAAAATGACAACAGCAATAAAGTCGTCTTTTGGGAACCTAATCTGTCATTTTTCCTATTACCTTCGTAATACTTTTCCTGATCCTTTATTCTTTACTGCTTCAGCATCACCCCTCAGCACAGCAAGGAAGGCTTCTGGTGTTACATCCTACAGATCGGTACAAATTGAAAACCAAAATGAGCTCTACATTCTGTATCTGTAGCAAGCAACCCACAACCATCAATTCTATTAATGTATTTATATCCTGCCTTTATTATAATATAACAATGCCTTCATTATATGTAAGCAACAGCAATATTTCTCAACCAGAGGCAGTGGTGGGATTCAAGTAATTTAACAACTGTTTTTTTGCCGTAATGATTTCTTCCAACAACCAGTTTACTAAACTGCTCAGAAAGTTAACAACCGGTTCTCTTGAAGTGGTGTTAACTGGCTGAATCCCACCCACTGACCAGAGGGATAAGTACAGTATAGGATGCGGTTCCCATCTTAAAGAAAAAGCTGTTGGAGAGAATGATGAGAACAGAGAAAATACGTGCCAACTGACTGGTCTGAGGTAATAAAATTGGGTATGGAGTCCAGGATTAAAATGGCCTCCAGGAGTGTAAAAGCCAAAATGAAATGGCATTTTCCATAGTTTGCACTCTTGTTATTTGGATATACAGTATTTTTTAATTTGGGTTTAATTACTGCTTTTATAGCAACAAGCACTGTTTCATCGCCAATTAGCTCTTCTGTTCCAAAATCATCATGCAAGAAATCAGACACTTACATCATTTGTATAGTCCTTTAATACTCCTTTGTATACATCTGTGCCATTTGGTCGATTAATAATAATGCCTTTGGTTGGATTACTGGAAATGGAAAAAGAGGGTGAATATTACAGACATATATAAAATATCACAAACTCCAGAGATTTAATAGCATGAACATCAACTGCTATAGAAAGGAGAACCTTCTATAAAGCAGGTGTAATGCTAAATAAGAATTCTAATCATTAGGGGGAAATCTAGTTTTTCCTTCAGTGAAGCCAATGTCCCCATCCTGATCCATTAAACTTTCTCCCTTTAATTTCCTTTTTCCTCCAATTTCATTATGATATTAGTCTACAGCTAAGGAAGGAAGGAAGGAAGGAAGGAAGGAAGGAAGGAAGGAAGGAAGGAAGGAAGGAAAAGAAAATATACACACAGAATTTCCAGACTTTTAGATATACATATCTTTTATGCTGACATAATAAAACTTCCAAAATGTTTGGAATTCTTAACATTACCTCATTATTTTACTCGGTCCCTATGAAAAATATTATCTTTTCCTTATCTATAGATCATGGATTGGCCCCAGATTTAGGTGAGATCATGGAGTAGGTACAAGGGGTTCTTTTTTTTTTTAATAAGCAGGATCTTAAGTAAAAGAGCTGAAATTATGCAATTTGTCTTTATTTTATTCAGTTTTTGGGTTGTGGAAGCTGCTTTAGAATGGAAGTGATACCCTAGCCATGCAGCCTCTTGCCAAGCATTGCTGTAAGGAAATGGAATAGTTAGATGCTAAGTAACACATAAAATAGTATGTAGCAGCTTGGGCCAGCTGCAAAATGCTTTACATAGCTTTGTTGCTGGATAGCTCTATATGTCCCATGTAGCCTATGAATGTCAAGTGTATCTGTACATATCAATAGATCTATAAATTGTTCTAATCTACCTTTGAAACAAAAATGGCCAATCTAAGCCATAGCTTTATGGTTCCCAAGGTGAGCTATGACCTAGCTTGTGATCACATCCTAAGGAAAAAATATATATTTTCTGTCCCCCTTATGTCTTCATTCAAATTTACAGATACTACCCCACTTATAACCACTTAGTTGTTCAGTGATGTCATCATTAAGTGAGATGCCATCTGATTGTTTTGCTCAATGACTACACCCCCATCTCTCTGCTGCAGTCATTAAGTGGCTGCATGGGGTTATTAAGTGAACTGCTAGGGAGTGGCCTTGAGCCTCCTATGCTGGTGCGACAAGGAGAGAGCTTGAGCCTCCCAACACACCCGGGAATCCCAGGGAAACCCAACACACCCCGGAATCCCTTCTCCACCTGAGAGAATGATCGCAAACACCATCATTCTGGGAGACTCTGAACACTGGCATTCACTAGTTTCTGCCCCTCCAGAGAGAAAATACTAGTAAATGCCAGTATCCTGAGTTTTCCAGAACATGGACATTCACTAGCAATTTTGCCAGATCTGAGGTCCATTTCTCCAGCATGGTGGAAGATTTCCCTTCTCTGCAGAGGGGAGGGCAAATTCCTTGGTGCACTGGGGAAACAGATCTCAAATCCATCATCCCTTCCGCTTGGAACATTACCTGATGGCTTCCCCACTGACTTTTTGGGGAAGCTGGCAGAGAAAATTGCAAATGGCAATCATATGATTGCAGGACACTAGTCGTAAATGAGAGCAGGTTGTCAAGCACTCGAAATGCACTTATGGGACTAGGGACCCCGGTGCAAGACTTTATGATAGCTGAAAGTCCTTTAGGGCTGTAAATTATCCGTAGTGAGCCTGTCATGACCGAAAACAGTCATTAAATAATTGGTTGTAAGTTGAGAACTATCTGTATTGATCATTCCAGTGGAATGCAGTCTGTGTTTTTATTTCCTGAGAAAAAATAGAATGTTAAGGCAGTCGCACAAGCCCAAATGAGTTGATTGTGGATGTGCCTGAAAGCATTACATGAAACTCATTTAAACAGTAAGCAAAGGTGAAATTGTGAAATTGAGACTTTATCAGAAAAAAAAACCCTTGTGATTTTATCACAGCATTGTTGTGGTTAAATGTTTATTACTTACTCATCATTATAAGCAATGTCATCATACATCATAACAATGATTTGTTCATCTGGTATACCATTCCGGTGCACAATTTGGTAAGCATGGCATGCATCAGCCTGAAAGATGTAAGTTAGTTTTCTTTATCAACTGTTTTTCAACAGACAGTATGACACTATATGGATTTTGCTTAAGTTAATATCTTGTTTCTCACAATGTAGTGTTGGAACACAATTGTTCATTGAGAATCACAGAGAGGAACTTCTCAGAAAAAACATTTACAGAAGAATAGTTCAACATGGCTCTGAGCCACACATACTGAATACCGAGCCAAATCTGAAAACAACTCCATATTTTTCAGAGTATAAGACCCTCCTGAGTATAAGATGCACTTTAGTTTTTGGAGAGGAAAATAAGAAAAAAAAAATCTGCCTCTGCCTACCAGCATCCATCGGTATTCATCTAGCTAGAATCCTGTCAGTGTGTGAGAGACTGAGGGCTGTTTGGAAACTGAAACAACATTTGCTGTGTGAGCAACAAGGAAGGTGATAGCAAGGAGCCTGGGGATGGCTTAGCTCTGCAGCTGAGTCTGTGCTGAGCAATAAACTAGTCTGCTGTTCAAAATAAACTCCTGCTGTCTGCTTGTGTTTTGCTTGTATTTATTACCACATTGGAAAACCTGCTTTTGATATTGTATATTTACTTCATGTGTTATATTTTATATAAAGAAAAGTTACTGAATCCTGTTGAATCAATTATCTGTGTCCCAAAATGAGTCTCTAATGCTAACCTGAGACTAGGGACACTAAAGTGGAGACTATAGTGGACACCATATTCAACTACTGGTTCGACTATCATTCCCC
This sequence comes from Ahaetulla prasina, assembly GCF_028640845.1. NCBI lineage: Eukaryota > Metazoa > Chordata > Lepidosauria > Squamata > Colubridae > Ahaetulla > Ahaetulla prasina. The sequence goes on from NC_080539.1 coordinate 331,595,423, forward strand.
CACCCCACCCAACTTGGTCTTGCTCACTAACTATGAGGGATGATTTTCAATCCTCACTAACTATGAGGGATGATTTTCAATGCCATCAAGACAATGGCAACTAAAATCTCATCCTTGGGCTTTGCTCCATATCCTCTACTCAGCATCGGATATGGTCAGGCCAATGAGTGTAGCAAACACATATTTGGATCTAACCAGGTCCCCACCTTTTCGGCTGGTGAATCCAACAGGTACTCTGCCTTCCCTATTGCATACGTAACAAATCTAGAAGTACCTAACCACCAGAGATTTACTCTGGCAAGATGTCATGTCCTCTCCTCAACTGGCCTTGAAGGCTGACACAGGAAAATTCTCTACCAACACACACAATGTCCTTGTGACTCTGAACCCACAGAAATAACAGAACATATTTTTCTCAAGTGCCTGTACTACAGAGACATTTGCGCTAGCCTCATCTCACCATTACTGTACAATGGTGTACACCCTTGGTACACCATTACCCAGGGTACATAGAAGTCTACACCTCTCTGTTGTTTGCAGATACCAACCCGACATAACATATATTGCCATGTTGCATGCATCAGTGCTTAAAATTCATCAGATGATCTGTGCCATAAACTACTCTCAATGAGCACTACTTCCTCATCCTAGAGTGCTCTGTACTGTGATAATTTAGCCTACCACTAACTTTTATGCCCCCTACATCCATCTCATGCTTCCACCTCTCCTTTTAGAGTCTTCTTAGACTTTTACTTTATATATACTTGTTTTATATCCTTTAGCTTTTTATAATTATTATTCATTCTTTAGACTCTGATGTATTTTCTATGCTTTGTAATTGACTGTACTTCACCCTCCTTATGACGGTCTTTGACCATAATAAAGATTTGATGATGTGGTAAACTGCAGGTGTAATTCTGGAACTTTCCAGTTGCAACAGCTTATAATGTTTGCATATCTAGCCACACAGTTTTGAAGACAGAAAAGCCAAAATTGAGACCATATTTATAGCATTCACACTTCACTAAATTTCTGTGGTTTGCTGTGTAGGTCACTGCTTGGGAAGGAGAAACCAACACCTGCAAAATTATGAGTCATCCTCCAAAGAAACTCTATTGTCGAGAGACAATAGATACTTTTTCATTCCAGCCACTCTATTGTAGTAAGTCTAATTTATTCCAAATAAAGAGCAGGAAAAAGTGGTGAGAATTTATTATTTATTTTGTGAATGTTTCTATACAGTTAGAAAAATCCTGGGAAAATTCCTTTAAACCAGAAATTAAACCTATAGCTAAGACAAAGGAACAATTGTCCAAGTTCCTATTGTTGGATGCTGTTCAATATCTGAAGTCCTCTAGTTTCCTTGTTTAGAAAGAAACAGATATTACTCAACATTTAACTTTCACAGGACACTGTAATAAATGACTTTCAAAAGTGCTTAAAAATTCAATAATAGAAAAGATTTATTGCAAAAAACACAAACAAAACCCACACTGCACTATAGTGGATATCAGTATTTTCCTTAATATTTGTTTTTTTGGAAACACATAGAATGAACAGCATTTCTTACTCCAACAATTCTGAAAATGTATATGCACATATGTTCCAATAGTGGGACAACTTTGTCACACAAAATGCATAGCTCAATGTTATGTTAGCCTTTCCATTTTCTTCTCTATTGCAAGCATAATGGAATAAAGATCTATAGAGACGTTTTAGCCATGTTACATACTGAAAAGTCACAGAACAGATGGAGATTAATAATAAAAAGTAAGTAGGGAATAAAAAAAAATCTGAAGACACAGCAATTTTTAGGCATTGTTTCTCAATCTTGGCAAGTTTAATATGTGTGATCTTCAAGTCTCAGAATTCTCCCAGAATTCTCATGCCAGCTGGAGAAATCTGGGAGTTGAAGTCCACATAATTTAAAGTTGTCAATGTTGAGAAATATTGGTTTTTAGGTCACGACAAGGGATAGAATCTTAGAGAGCTGGGCTGAAAGTTTCTACCATGTTCGTTTTGTTTCCTTCAGTGAAAATTTCAGACTGACTCTCTTTAAGAGGGCTGCACATTTCTGCAACGTCTGGTTATTCTGGCCAATTGCAGTTTAGTACAGTTTCCATCTTCTGTCAACAAGTTTCTAGTTTCAACAAGGACAAACAAGTTTGGGGGGGAAAGAGAGGAAGATTTCACAATAAAAATCACTGTCGCTTTTATTTAGCAGTTTTTTTAAAAGGTAAACATGTCCTTCTGCAGAATGTAAGGGCTGCTGTTTCTACAGCTTCTGTTGCAACTTCTCTTCATGTGACTGTCTATGAAATTTTCCTTACCTCAAGCTTCCTCCTCCATACATATCTTACTCTGTCTGTTTCTCTTTGACCTGGTTTGTACTTAACGTTTACAAAACTGAACTGGAACTGCAAAACCTATCAGATTGCCTTATTTACAGCACTTCTTGCTTGGTGACTATATTAGTTAGTGCCATGCACAAATACAAAGATCATAAATTGTAATTAAAAAAAATTATTTCAGAACTATGTAGCATTTACAAAATTTCCTGGCAGTGAAACCGATTAAAATCTAGTCAATTTCAGGCAGCAGGGTTCTAATCAACTAATTAAGATCAGGAAGCTGAGTCTGTTAACTTGCATTAGCACTTTTTAGGGAAGCTCTCTCTGTGTGTGTGTGTGTGAAGCAGCTCAGGAAGAGACAGATTGTTTTAAGTAATCTTTCCACCCTGAAAGGGGGCAAAAAAGGGAAGAAAATCAGGTTGGACATTGTGCCAGAGAAGTTTATCTGAATTAGATGGTAGCAGCCAGTGATCTTTGCAGCATCTCTCTCTTATTCACGTATGAAAGGGGAAAAAAATAAAAAATAAAATCCAGGGAATTATTCAAAGCTCAGCTCCTAAGCTATGGAACAAAGGAAAATGCGTCCATAAGCTGAGACTGAGTTGAAAAAACTGAGGAACGTCACCAGGGAGGCGAAACTTCAGAAGATTCAACTCAGTCCATAACACAGAATAACACAGCCTGGCACCTCCCATCGCCACACTATGGAGAATTACTTAGTGACAATAGCACTTAATGACCAAGTCAATGGAACAGAATGTAGCCACCAAATGAGGAGAAAGCATAGTCTGTTCTGTCTCTGCACTACAGCAAAGAAAGAACAAACACCAAATCTCTTAAGTGTCTCAAACTTTGCTAAAAATGTTAAGATTTGGTGCCAAGTTTTGTGACTTCTGGATGGGTTGGGAAGTCAAAATAAATCTGTATCATACCAAAACCTGTGCTACAAGCAGAATGGTAGTAATATTTTGACTCTACTTATTCAATGTGTATCTTGCCTTCCTATTCAAGAGGACAGTTACTTAAGACAATTAACAAGAACAATTTCCTCTACCATATTACACCCATGCAGAGTTTCTTCAAGTTGTAAGAATAAATATTTGAAAGCTGAAGTAAGGAAGATTGGTTACAGTGATGGCTCTCAGTTACTTTGATGGGCAGCTCAGGCTTAAACATCTTAGCTCTGGGTTATTTCATTATTATTATACATCGGGATAGTATTAATAAAAAAACCGTATTGAGTAGGCTAAACTTCAACAAATAAGACATTCATTCTCAGTGCAGTCTACTGACATTTTAACTAGGTAGAGGGAGTCCTTAAAAATTCCATTCAATTCAGCTCAAAGTCTTCTGTTTACTCAGTTATTGCTCAACTGGAACTCAAAGCCTTCTTACCTGGTGCCTATAGTTATACCAGCCATTGGAACCAGCCACGATGACAACCCAATGCTTGCCTCCATCCTCAGGGTCCTCCAGGGTCAGGGTACTAATTGCCAGCACACAGCTCAGAAGTACAGCTACCTTCAAGGCCATCTCTTCTTTTTAATTCAAGACCTACCAGAACTGGGAGACAAGATAACAAACAAGCTATGAAACAAAATGCCGTAGCAAAATGCCTGTAAAAAGAATTTTACAAAGTATGGTTCACATACTCACAGTATGTGTGCAGTAAGGGATAATACAACTTATTCTGAACTTAGTTAAACTAGGCATATATGCCTGAAATTAACTGATAGTTTGATTTGTTACTGTATTGCATTTATATTTGATTGCTTGGAGTTAGATCCATGGCTGATGCTTTAGCCACCATTATTATACTGGTGTAGTATTCTGTACCATACTATACCAGACTGACAATTGAATTTGTCCCCAATTTAGCTACAGCAAAATCTTTCTAAATTTGATCTATTTATTGTTACATAAATCCGCTGTTCACCACAGTCTAACTGTAAACTACTTCACATTTTTTTCTTTCTTTTGGTTTATACAAAACAATAAAAAGGTGAAAGGGCACTGCAAGTCATTAAAAATTGTTTAGCACTTGCACAAATCACCCAATGATCCAGCTAGTATTAAATATACAGAGATTGCCCTAGTGCTTCTCTAGCTTTTAATAATTAAAGTGAGAAAAAGCAGATGCATCCTAGAACATGAACCATCAGGATGAGGAGATCTAAATATAGTCAGGAGCAGGAAAATATTTTCGCTTCAACAATATTGGCTATAGAAATCATGGTGCCGACATCACCCAAGGAAGCAAAACTAAAATCCCCTAATTATTAGGATCTTTCTTTCTTTCTTTAGTAAATTAGGCACACTTAATTTAATGGAGGCTTAATAGAAGGTATTTATGCCTGTTTAAGTAGAATTATATGCCACTATTATTTGGTGATTTGGCACAATATCAGTACAACTTATTGTAAAGTTTTAGAGGCTCTAGAGCAGGCATATCAAATTCATGGTCCTTGGGCCAGATGCATCACACGCTGGCCACGCCCACCCCCATTTTAGCAAAGGGGAGAAAAGTCACAATATGTCACGTGACGACACAAGTTTGATACCTCTGCTCTAGAGAGAACAAAAAAAGCTGGAGTGCAGATACTGCTACATATCTTGATTAGGGCTGTCAAACTCTAAGCCCACCGGCCAGATGAGTCATGCGCTGGCCACTCCCACACCTGGTTTAGTGAAAGGGGGGGGAAATCCCAATATGTCATGTGACGCCGCTGTGAAGAGGTGAGTTTGATACCCCTGATCTAAATGGTATAATTCTGTTACTACGAAAGTCACCATATAAGAAGGGGCATGTTTTCTCCTCCAAAACTTCTTGCGTTAATTCAGCCCTTTATCATCAACTTTGCAGCAATTTGCTTTTAAATTTCTCACTTTATGGGAAGCAGTTCTGGCACTGATTTTCTTTTGTTTGGACTAGTTTATTGGGCTGACATTGACTTAAAATGAATACATCAGGCAGTTGGCCTCTTTCAACACAGAATCACAAGGCATTATGGTATTGACTCTCCTTATAAAGAGAAGTTGAGAAATCATAGGAACTTTTCAATCATATCGAAAATGCCAGTATATGCAGTTGAACTCACTGAGTACATAATTATACCCAGTGTGCTATACTTTGAACTTAATTACATCTGGGTTTTTTAAAAAATAAATCTGCAGGCTTTTGTGAGACTTTCTGATAAATAAAAACAGCATTACAGCCATCCTATTAAAATGATGGATTAAAGAACTATTTTATTAAATAGTCTCATCATTTTTAGATAAAGACAATCCAAGCTGGCTAGCAATGATCTATTAACATTTCTAAGAGAAGGAAAGGGCTTGATTTTAATATCCTTGTGTTGATTTGTCCAACAACAATCTCTGAGAGCATTAGAGTTCTAGGTACATGCATTCAACCCACTTAGGATTCTGGCTAAGCCAGTTAAGCCATACACACCTGTCTCATATTAAAGGTGGACCCCAAACACACCCAACTCCCTTCCCATCCTGTTGTCATGCTTGGCAGGGAAAGATAAGCAATGGAGAACAAATTGTCACTTGGAAAAGCTTATCTACCACACTTCATCCTTCTTCCAGACCATTAGTGCTCCTCATACCCTGACTTTATGCTGTATTGAAAAGATTATCTCTTCAGTATGTTGAAATTCTTAACTGGTAAACTCTAGGTAGTTTTTCTTATACCACTATTGCACCCATGGCTGAGTGATTACAAGTGGATCCAGCTTAACAGCTTTCATGATTTTTTAAATGTTTCATGTTCTTGTCCTGATTCTACTATCAACAGCAGCACTTCATTAACTTGTAACACATTGCCTAAAAATGCCAATGTCCAAACTACATGTTTTACCAGGGATCCATAGTTGTCCTGATTTGAAGCAAATGTAATAGGAAAAGAAACCATTATATACCTCCCAATAACCACAAAAATCTCACAAAGTTTCTGCAAGTCAGCTGACAGCAATGAAATCATGTTACAATGGAAATTTATCTACTTCTACTTCAAAAAGTTACATTCATTTTCTTTCATTAACTAGTGATAACAGTGACATTATCTAGACTTGATTAGAACAGAATATAATACCCAGCCACTGAATACTTCAAATGCAAAACATCAATTTATTTATGATAATTTATATGGCCTCACAACTCACTCTCAGTTACTCCAGTCACTTACAAAAATATAAAAGTCAGTACAAAAACAGTAATCCGAAATATAGCTCATGAATCATTAAACTTATGTCAACTGGAGCACTAAAAGTATTATAGTAGTTAGACTGTACAAAATAAGTAACTCATTAACCCAACATCTGGGTTTCCACAAAACACTGAGCACTCAAGTAGTCTATGAGTGGTTCACTGTGTCAACAATCTGCAGCGTGCTAGCTTGTGGTTTGTGTGAACACAGCTACTCAGGGCTCTTAAAATTTAAGGCTGCCCTTAAGTGCTTTTAGAAAAGTGGTTTGTAAAACTTACTGTTCATAAAGAAATATTAATTTTTATTTGCTGAGAAGTCTTGTATTTCAGCCATGTTGACTCTCACAAAGGTTTCTAAGATAGTTTTAAAATGTTTGTAGCATTTTTCTCTTCAGTTTCAATGCACTTTAAACAAATAGCCAAAAAAAGGAATACTTAACTTCTGTTGTATTATTTTTTCTGATAATTGTATTTTGTCATTCGATTTCACCAACGGATTTTAAGACATGTGTAGGCAAGATACCAATCTTCTAATACTATAATTTAGGTTGCTGTCATAGATTCAGGCTTGATTCCTGGCAACTGTATGAAGCCATACATATCCACTATCTTGACCTGTTTTAAGTTTCACATTCCAATTACTGTTTAAATTACTGTTCTAAAAGAAATGCACCCATCTGCTTCCTGCATCTTTAAGTAGGGGGTGTCCAACTACACCAAGTTTTGAATAATAATTCAGTATTGCTCCACATTTCAACCAGCCAACATTTTATTTAAAGTCTTGAATATGCTAACAAAATATACTGCTAAATACCCCCAATTCTAATAAGATTTCTTCCAGTAACTCCATTTACTGGATTTACCAAGAATATGGACTGAGAAACTGCAACCTGAAGAAATCCTTATGCCCAGAGCAAAACAAGATAAATAATTCTGGTGAAATACTGAATTCTGGGAAAGCAGATTTTCTTTAGACAGATCATCCGCTTCAACGCTGCTTCACCCACACCCAAAAAGCCAGGTATAACTTTCCTTCCCTGACAAAAGGAGAAAGGAAGCCATGGCAAAGGTGGCTAGTGAGACTCTCATAGCCCAGGCTGCAAATTTGGGGGCCACTTCTATTTGATGAAATCAGATTTTTGCATCAAAGCTCGAAAGCAATCAGTCCATCGATTCTCCACACCCGACGCAGCAGGAGCCGGGCATTCCCAGCCACAACTATTGGTTGCGAACCTGTCCATCCCGAAACCAACACCAGGAAATGACTGTTGTCGTTCTTCTGGCGACCCTCAGCAGGACGAAGTTCTGGATCCTTTCGAGCTCAGCAATTCTCGGGACCTTAATCGAGTCATTCGCCCCTTCAAATTGGGGGCGGATGAAGTCCGGGAAATGTGACCCCAATTCTGTCCCGTCCCCGCCAGCAAGAATAGAATAGAATAACTTTATTACCACTTGGAATGTACACTAACCGGCACACCTTAAAATGAAATTTCGTTGGAAGATGCCCGAGTGGAGTCTTTCCACAAGCTAATGCCCACCTCCTATCAATTCCACGTGCTCTTCCCGCCAAGCAACATTTCACCTTCAGCAAGTGGGCTCTTACCTACGTTGGAAGAAGAAACGAGATGGTGGTGTAAGTGGGGCTGCTCCCGCCCGATCCGTCCTCTCCACCTCCGCTCCGTCGGGAAACAGAGAAACAACGGTGGCGCCGGAGTTTCGTGTGGCTGCCGGAGACGCTTTATTGAGAGGGAAGGGGGGGGGAAACAAAACAAGAGGTGGGGCAGGCGCGTGATTGGCGGACTTTGTGACCATTGGCCTCTCAGCAAAGAGCATCCAGAGGCCAGGCCCGAGTGCGCAGGATGGCAATCCCTGGGGATGGAGGTTGTCGCGTGAGAGAGCGTTGCATGATGGGAACGTAGATAGCAATCCGAGGATAAAATCCCGGGGATGTGGGTAGTCGAGGCTGCGACTGGATTAGTTCTGGGAGGAAAGGAAGCCTCTCGCAAACGGGATTCCTGCTTGCTCAAGGGTTCCATCGGTTTCTCTGGATTAGCGAGTTTCCCTTTTTAAACAAGTTGGCCAAAGGTCGCATTCCTATATACGCTCGTATGTGAGATTTAACCTCATTGACCGCAGCAGAAAAAAATACTTCTGAATGTGCTCGTATTTCTCCTGGTTAACATTCTGTCCTTCTGCAGCAGTGACTCGCATTTTCTTATTTAAAAAAAAATAGAATCAAACTGCACAAGTTGTGACATCCTACAAAGAAATTGGTAAAAGAAAAATAAAGTTCTTTAATTAGAAAAATAGCGGTGATAAATGACTGCATTTCAAGGTGAACCATAGATTAGTAAATCATTACCTTATTCTCGAGATGAATAGCTGAATATGTCCTAAACAGATTTTACCTATGGAGTATCTACCTTAAGGATAGTTTCTGAAAATCAATGATTATGTGCCATCAAGTTGGTGCCTATTAGCTGCCACAGATTTCTTTCTCTGCAATGATCTGTCTCTAACCTGTTCTTGCAGGTTTTCCAGTGGTGCATACATTGCCACAGTGATCAATGTATCCATTTGCCTTGCTGTTTGGTTGTCCTCTTTTTCTCTTTCCTTCCATTTTTCCCAGCATTAGAGCCTTCTCTTAGGTCTTTACATAAGCAAGATAATGTGAGCCTGCTCATTTGTGCTTCCAGTGAGAATGCTGAATTGATTTGTTCAATAATCCATTGATTTCAAGGTTTTTTTTAGCCTTTTTAGTTCTTTCACTCCTTAAGTGTGAGTGTCACTATTTATCACTCACAATCCTTCCCTAATTAAAACATAAATGTTCCCATTTCTGCTGTCTGTTTCTTCTTTTTAGGGGAAAAATAGTAGCTTCTTGAAAGAAGAAATGCACTAAAAATCAGGAAACTCAATTTTATGTAGTAAAACACCAAAATCCAAACACAGTACATGAAATTGTTTAGGGGGAAAAAGCTACTTCCCAGTGCTGTGAATATATTTCAGACTTTATTATATATGTTTTTCTCATCAACTAAAACCCACTTTTAAAAGAGACTAAAAGTTTTCAGACAGTGTCCCCTGCTGGATGAAAACTAAAATCCCATCATTAGCTTGAGGCTAACATTCAAATCTAAAAATTAAGTTGTCTAATTAAACTCACAACTCCCCATGCCTTCCTACTTCAAAGATAACTCCATTATGTTAGTCATCTTTATTGTTTTAACCCTGATTATATGGAGAATAAACATAAATAAGTATTCTCCCTAGTAAAATAAATTATGTTGAGGTATAATACCTCCCAAGAATAAAAGTCCTGTGCTCTAATTTAAGTTTTCCATAATCAGGCAATTGCAGTGATAGCTGTAAAATATATTACATAGATGTTTATATTCTTATGTGTATAATATCTAAACATAAATCAAGCCTAACAATTACACTGAATTCTCTATAAAGAGATGTAGTTGTATAATAAGCAGCATGTTGCTTATATTCAAAGCACACTTCTGTTATTTGTATTAATCACATTTGTTATTAATAAAAGCAAAATGCCTCCTGAAACAAAGGATGCCTTGGAAATACTATCTGAAAATGCATAATGGTTGACACTAACTCTCCTAAAGCTACATTATTGTCATCCAATTTTGGCTGAGCTCAGAAAGGCAAGCAACGTTGGAACAGGATACTTCTTGGATGGGAGAGAACCAGGAAATTATAAAATTAGTCTGAATGGTGAAATAGATCAGGGCTCCCCAACCTTGGCAACTTTAAGACTTGTGGACTTCAACCCCTAGAAATCCTGGGAGTTGAAGTCCACAAATCTTAAAGTTGCCAAGGTTGGCGACCCCTGAAATAGAGGATATATAAAATTTGTGGAAACTGCAGCAGCAAATCCTTTGCATTGACGCGAAAAAAAAATCGGATGTGCCCATGAAATCACCGAAAAATAATTTAATGATTTTGCTAAACGTAAATTGGGATATAGTGCAACATTTTAGATCTGTGATTCCCACCTTGGAACATTTAAAAGTCTACGGACTTCAACTCCCAGAATTCCTAAGCCGCCAATGGCGGCAGCAGAATTCTGGGAATTGGAGTCCACACACACACCTCAAAGTTGTCCAGGTTAAAAAACACCTTTCTACATATGAATCTGGATTGCAGCGCGTATATTCGTCATGAACGTGTAGTCAGTATCACCTCGGCGTTTCCAGTCAAAAACGTAATCCTTTTCCCTTCCTTCCTTCCAACCCAAAGCAAAAGCAAAAGCAAAAGCAAAAACCAAACAAACAACCCCCCCTTTCCCATCTCTCTCTCTCTCTCTCTCTCTCCCTGCAGCGCCCCATTCCTTCACGCGAAGGGCGCGGAATCGAGCATGCGTGTTTGCGTCACTTCCCGGCAGGTATTGTCCGCGCCGGCGCTTTGCAAACCTTGTAGGAGAGAAGAAGTTCCGTTGGGTCCTTGTGCTCGCCCGACGGTGGCCACGTCTCCCGGAAGGGTTATCCGGATGCCTCTGCGGGCTGACGGCAGCCCGTTTGCCTCCTTTTCATCCTGTCTCGGTATTCCGGGTCCGCTTTGGGCTCCTGATTGAAGGGATCGTGGCGGAATCGGTGGCGAAAGAAACCCGGGGTAAGCAGAGGCCTAAGAGACCGGAGAGTTGTGTGTGTGTGTGTGTGTGTGTGTGTTGTGTATGCGGGGGTCGCCTGAGTAGGTGGAGACCGGAGGTGCGGGAAGAGGAATAAAGACCCCGAGAGTTCTTTAGAGCGTCTTGGGCTCCAGCTTGTCGTCTCTTTCGCCCCTTCCTGCTCTTCTTGTGGCAGGAATCCCCGCCAATTGCAGGGCAGGTTCAGCCAATGCAGGTTTTGCTGGCGTCATCGGACAGAAGTAGCAGAGAGATCCTTTACCTGTTGAAAGGCTGCCCGTGAATCCGGGGGAGACAAGACAGACCCAGCCGAATAAAAGATGTTTACTGATCGTGTGGGGAAAAAATGCAGTGTCCTTTTTATGGAGGAAAAAGAAAGAAAGAAAGGAAGGAAGGAAGGAAGAAAGATAAAAGTTAAGGACAGTTAGGAGGACAAGGGAGAGCATAGAATTTTTTATTTTTTTATTTTTATTGGCCAAGTGTGATTGGACACACAAGGAATTTGTCTTGGTGCATATGCTCTCAGTGTACATAAAAGAAAAGATACGTTCATCAAGGTTCATCAAGCATCTGGCCGAAAGTGAGGATGTTAGGGAGTAAGGAGAAAACCTTTGGCAGAATAAGGTGGATTGAATGCATGGACTGGACTTTTTTTTTTTAAGAGTAAATAGAAAGAATAGGCAAGATATCATGCATGAACAAGCGTTCTTGTTTCAGCTCTCTGGAATGCTGCACTATTGTTCCATTTTCTTACCAATTTGGCCTAGCTTAGTAAGTAGTGGCATAAAGGGGAGGAGTGGCATAAATATAAAAATATGTACTTACCCCTCACATCCTGGACATAAACTGTCTCAACTCTTACCCTCAAAACGATGCTATAGAGCACTGCACACCAGAACAACTATACACAAGAACAGTTTTTCCCCAAACGCCATCACTCTGCTAAACAAATAATTCCCTCAACACTGTCAAACTATTTACTAAATCTGCACTACTATTAATCTTCTCTTCGTTCCCATCACCCATCTCCTTCCACTTATTACAGTAACTTTGTTGCTTGTATCCTTACGATTTATACTGATATTGATTGTTTCCTGATTGCTTATTTGTACCCTATGACTATCATTAAGTGTTGTACCTTATGATTCTTGATGAACGTATCTTTTCTTTTATGTATACTGAGAGCATATGCACCAAGACAAATTCCTTGTGTGTCCAATCACACTTGGCCAATAAAAAATTCTATTCTATTCTATTCTATTCTATTCTATTCAATATACAGTATTTGTAAATATTATATGGCCATGCCATTTACATGGTTACCAAAAAGTTTTTGCATAATTTTTTTTCTTTAAAGGAGAATATTTGTGGCTTAGGGTTCCTTGGTGCTCTCTGAGCTTGCTTGTTATCTTGCAGATGTTTCATTACCCAAACTAGGTGACATCATCAATACTGTACAAGCATGCAAGAATATTGAGGCTAGCGTACCCTAAAGTTTTTCTTTTGTATGCAGATTACAATTGTATTCACGCATTTACTGTATGTGATCAATTGTAAAATGTAATTTATTTGATGGCAGAAGTTGATATGGTCTTAATCTGAGGATTTCTGTGCTGCACATATTTATAATTTCTTCCAAGAGGATAATACAAAAAGGAAGTTTACTACACTCCCATTCTCTACGTATTGAGTTCCAAATGACCTGGGACTGTAGAATGCAGACATTGACTAGGTATAAACCTTTCAGAGATGTTGTACCTCTGGCTCCCAGGAATAACATAACCAGGAGTAGTTTAGTTTGACCTAATACATTAATCAGAAAAATGTAGCAGCTGCAAGGAACTTATTTGTTTTTAGCAGAAAGATCACTGTGTTCTGTAGAGGAAGGACTGGCAGAACCTGAGGGATGGAGATGAAAGAGGGCTCAACCTAGAATCTCTATATAGCTATAAGTCCAATCCCCTCCCCCAAATTCCTTTGATCCTTATTTAACTCCTAGCAGGTGCTAACCATTAGGTGAGACTATTCTTCTGCAGCAACATGAATACAGTAATTCGGTTTTAATTGAATCTTCAGCTGTGGACATGATCTTTTACACTTGACTGATTTTATGCTTAGGAAATTGTATGCATTTTGGGCTTGCTGATAAGAATTAATGACTATAATAATGTAACATGGGTAGATTACCTGTAGATTACCTGTATAGTAATAAGGCAGGTAAGAATCGGAAAGGAAAATCACAATTGTTTTAATAGTTTAAATAGTCTCCGGGGGATGGTAGAGGATAGGAAGGCCTGGAGGAAAGTTGTCCATGGGGTCGCAATGGATCAGACATAACTTTGCAACTAACAACAAGTGAATGGATGTTACATAATTTCAGAATACATAATATTTCATAACAAATTAGAAACATCCACGTTTGTTTCTTGTGTAGCTTGGGAAAATTGCAGAGAAAAATTTTCAAGTGGATTGTGTTCTGCATGTTTCCTAGTAATTGCCCAATACTGGCCAATTGTCTACTACTGTACCCCAAATCAACCTCCAGCAAGTTATTTGTACTACCAAAACAACTTATTCCTGTTCAAGGCAAGTTACACCTTAAAGAGATGCCACAATCTCTTAGAAATCCAAGGGAAAGGGTTCTAATTTATGAGCAAAAAACAAATGTGATGTGAATTGAACCTTTCCATCTGATAGCTGACTATCTAAAATATAAAGAAAAAGTTGCATTTCTTATCAGCTTGAACTTATGCTTTTCATCTTTTTGACATCCTATTTTTGTTTCCAGGAATGGTGTACTAATACATCTGATCTCATTTTGAGTTGTCTGTAAAAATGAGGAGAAACATATAATGCAGAATGGGAAAGGCAAACTATATTAATTGCATTACTCTATTTCAAAGAACAGAAGATATATTGTGATGTTTTTTGACATTTAGTCTGTGACTGTGGTGTAATTTTTCTGTTCTTTGTATTTTTCCCCCCAGGTTGAATGTTGGATGATAAAATTCCATATACTCTTTGATTTCCATTATGTCTTGGTTTGCCGACCTGGCTGGCAAGGCAGAGGACCTTCTCAATAAAGTAGACCAAGGAGCTGCATCTGCTTTAAGCAAGAAAGAAAATGCAAGCGGTATAAACTATGTTGATAGCCAGATGGATGATGTCAATGTGTATCCCAATCCATATAAGACCAGAGAGCAGCAGGGTCATGCGTCATCTACATCAAGCTTTATTTCATCAGCAGCGGAGAACATTAAGCATCAGAAGGCAACAATTTTAGCGGGAACTGCTAATATTAAGGTAGCACCCAGGGCCTCTATGGAAGGCTCTCCATCCACAGAAACGGCTTCTATGTCCAGACCCTCTTTCCAATATGTGAGAAGGAAAAAATCTGAACCAAACGATGAACTCCTGTTTGACTTTCTGAATAGTTCTGAAAAAGAACCTAATGGGAAAAAGGACCTGAAAAGGGAGAAGAGCAAAGCAGCCACTGTTCAAAACCATTCTCGGACTTCAAGTATTAGCTCTGTGTCAGCAAGTTCACACAGCATCAAAACAGGGGAAGACCCTTCCATTCGAAGTCAAGGCAATGGTAGTTAAACATAACTACAGATGTTAAGGAATGTTTTAAGGATTGTTTTGAAGGGTGTTAATGGTGACAGGATCCTGGTCTGATATTGATGATCAGAATATTCTGATTGTGTTGGCCAAAGTAAGATTATATAAGCATATGGGTCACAGTTTAGGATGTCTCCTAAATTCTAATCAAAGCATCTGGATCGTTGTTGAAAATCCATGTTTACTTACCGTCCAGATGAGATAGAAGCTCTCCAAATCCCCCATTCTTGGGAACTGCACTCAAAGGCACCAGATTATAGAACAGTAGTATAGATTACTATTCATTCATACCAAACTTCTTTTGTAAATTAGAAATCGTTGTCTGATTTCCTAATCCTTGTTTCATAAGCAGCATTCACATAAATTGCAAAGGGATGGAGGTTGCCCTCCATGTAAATGATTTTCAAGGATCAAAGCAGGTGATGTAATCTTAGTAAATATAATAATGAGGTTAGTCCATTGGGAGCAAATGTAGAAATATCAGAGTGTTCTATTTCCTTGGTACAGGTTCACTGAATGTACTATTTCTATAATTTTCCAGCAATCCCTGCCCCTTGAGAGGATGATGATGCAAATTTAAATATTTAAATAAATCAAATATTTAATAATTCAAATCCACACTGAGTGTGTATAGACAAGTCAGTGTTGCATTATTAATTCTAAAGGCTTTGTCTTGGTTTTTTTTCCTTTAAAATTATTGCTGCAAATTGTAAAATGCACGATGCACTTCTGAAACTTGTTTAAATTTGAGTCCTTACTTGCCTCTTGCAAACAGAGGTATGGGTACTTAAAATAGCAATCCAGATATATCTGTTTATTAATATGGCCCACAATACTACAAAACGTATAACAGTTTTTTAAGTCTTCCCTGAGAATAGGCTCCCATTTTACTACATTTCATTATTTCATGTTAGGTCATCTCATGATAAGAATGCATGATATTTCTAAATAATTTTCACCCTTGCTGAACTTTAGTCTATCCCTACAACGGCACTCTTTGCTAAATGAAATAAATAATACTGTGAGAACTGAACTAGTGAAGCAAACAGTCAGGGTTGCTTATTTTAGTAACTTTTAATTACCTATGAAACTACATAGTTTTCTTTTTATTAATGTACTGACAAAAAATGATATGACAGCAATAGGCAGATGGGTACTCTTGAAAGGGTTTTGAATTTCAGCCCCCATCACTCTTAGCCAGCATGGAAATTGGCCCTGAATTGTGAGAATTATAATCCAAAATATCTGACTGGAAGGTATCATTTTTTTTTCATTTCTAGTTGTAAGACGTACTTTGTTTATTACGTTTATTGTTGCAAGTAGGCAAAGTAAGACCCAGCCAACAGCAGGGGTTATTGGCTTTCAGCATGCTGAAATGAACACAGTTCATTCAGTTGTGTTCATTCAGTTGTGTTTTGAGGCTTACCACTTTGCACCGCTGAGCCGCGGTGTGGCTCAGGCTGTAAGACAGCCTGTTATTAAACACAGCTGCTTGCAATTACTGCAGGCTCGAGTCCCACCAATTCCAAGGTTGACTCAGCCTTCCATCCTTTATAAGGTAGGTAAAATGAGGACCCAGATTGTTGGGGGGGGCAATAAGTTGACTTTGTATATAAATATACAAATAGGATGAGACTATTGCCTTACACAATGTAAACCGCCCTGAGTCTTCGGAGAAGGGCGGGATATAAATGTAAATTTTTTTTAAAAAGTGCATTTATAGGCACTTATATGTAACCTGCCAGTTTTGCCTGCATTTTGCAGGATGGGAGACCTATCCAGCATTTGAATATCTTAATTTTGTGGGTCATAAATGAACAAGTCTTAATGAATTATCTCCTATTTTCAAAAATGTCAGGTGTTTGGTTTGTTTATAGCATATGTGAAGTAAGGGTGTATCGTGTTTATAGTAGTGCTATAATTATTTTGATAATTATTTTTTAATGTTCCTGGTTATAAGCTAATGTACAATTATTTATTGTAGCAATCCTATTAAACTCAATGTGACTTTCAATAGCTATATAATTTGTCATAGAAATTGAACAGAGAAAGAAAGAAAGAATCTGTTAAATACAAATCTCTTTGTATAGAGACATCTGATAGTTCCAGTTCTGGATTGGAGACTGATGTGGATATTAAAAAGGATTCATTGCAAACCCCAGAAATTAATCCCAACCTTACTGTTAATGATGGTAAATCACATGAACTGTCCAATCTTCGCCTTGAAAATCAACTACTGCGTAATGAAGTGCAATCTTTAAATCAAGAAATGGCATCATTAATTCAGCGAGCCAAAGAAACCCAAACAGGTAGAGTGCGGGTTTGCACATTTTAAACGATCCTTTGGTGGGCTGCTAGTTAAAGAAGTATTTTTAATCTGTCTTTTTAATCCAAGTGGGAGCCATCTTTTTTTTAAAAAATGGTAATTTTCATCAAAACAAGGTGTTTTGTATGTAGCAAAGTGAAATGCTAAATGATGGCTTTGAAGTAGACCAAATTACATTCTATATTTTCTTGTTGGGATGAACATATAGAAATGTGTTAAATCAGAAATTTATAAAAGTATTTTTTTCACTTTGGATGAGCTATTTTCATTTAGTCCTGTATAGCCAAATGTGTATGTCTTATTTAGTATTTTACTTCCACCTGTCTAGTGGTTTACTGTTTTATATGTACCTGGTAAACCTTCTGCCCAACCCTGATAATGCTATTGCTCCCTTCTGCCCCTCTTAGGGAGATTAATCTTTTTATCCATCCTTAACTGGATATGCAAAAGGAGACAGCCAAGTGTTTCATGCACATAAAGCATGAGCAATGAGCTTAAAATGTAATATTCCTTCTAATTAGGATTTGAGATAGAAAGTGCACCATGTTTCATCTACTTCTCTTCTACGTCAATTCTTCCTTTGTTTCATTGCTTGCTTTTCTATAGAACATTGCTTCAATTGGCATAAGCCTTAATATAACCAGGATTGTCTGTATAAGCAGGATCAGAAGCTGATTGATATTTTCAAAGATTACTGTCATTGGGAAAAAAAAACCCAGTGATCAAATTCAGGAGAAAAATGGAAGAACTCCATTTTTCTTCCAGGTTTGTGGAAGAATAAAAGGAGTAATGATTGCTTCCAATATGATTTAATATCCCAACCATAGTTGTTTTATATTGTATATTTTGTGCATTCAAGTCAATCTTGACTCCAATTCCATTAAATTTCCATAGCAACCTTTTTTGAAAGTGGTTTGCCTTCTTCCTAGAGTTAAGAGAAAGAGATTGGCCCAAAGTCATCCAGACACGTTCATTCCTAAGACAGGATAAGAACTCACATTCTTCCATTCTTGGCCTAATTCCTTTAGCCACCCCAAACTGGTTTTCCTACCATAGTTACATAATGGGAAACATGACTGAGTTTATGTATTATGCTAAGCCATAATTAAAGTTTGTTTCTGGACTTGTTGGATATGTACATCCAGACATTATGGTTTAAGCATTATGGTTGAACCAGGACATATAGTCTAAATAAGAAAATACAGTTTAAAAAATCCTGGCTTAGTGGGTCAATGTATGAACCAGATAATTTTTTCTGATCACTGACAGAATCATGTTGCATACATGATAATATGAACTATAAACTTACTGATATTTACTAACCTCAACTTTATAGAATTAACCAATTCCAGGGCAAGAGTTGAAAAATGGAATGCTGACAATTCAAGCAATGACAGACTTGTTCGGGAACTTCAAGCTCAAGTTGATGATCTGACTGAAGCTGCTGCTGCCAAGGATTCCCAATTGGCTGTCCTCAAAGTGAGATTACAGGAGGCTGATCAACTTCTGAGTTCACGTAATAAAGCCCTGGAAACACTACAGAATGAAAAATCCAGGTATTCAGCATCCATCATGTCAATGTATTTATTGGAGAGATCAGGCTGTCTAGGTTTAAGTGTATTGGCTATTCATCCCTCTTGTTTATTACAATTATTTTTTGCATCGCAGATTTTTTTTAAAAATTTAAACTCGGTGCCCAAATAGGTGTGTATGTGTGTGCTGATCTTGATTCTTTATATTAAGGAACATTTACTTTAAATAATATGTTAATAGCAAAGGTATGTGTTGAAATCTGGAAAACTGGATCCACTAGAACAGGGATTCCCAACCTTGGCAACTTTAAGCCTGGTGGACTTCAACTCCCAGAATTCCCTAGCCAGCTTTGCTGGCTGGGGTATTCTGGGAATTAAAGCCCTCCAGGTTTAAAGTTGCCAAGGTTGGAGACCCCTGCACTAGAAGATTCCTCTTTATGCTATGCTTTCTCTTGAAAAGCAAAAGGGAAAGGAATCAATTGTCTATTATTTTTTTCATTTGGTGGAAGTTATTGCTTTAGGGGTTTTTTTTGTGGATACTTTGCTTACGTTCTGAAAAAGAGTGTAGGCTTTGTTCAGACAAATATATGCCATATATATGTGTGTGTGTGTGTGTGTGTGTGTGTGTGTGTGTGTGTGTTTTCTGAGGTTTTCGCGGGTGTTTGTATGTAGGTCTTTGGTTATTCGGGTTTTCTCCCGCGTAAAATTGGAAGTGTCTTGGTGACGTTTCGACGAAGTCTCATTCGTCATCTTCAGGCTTCAGCTTCAGGACAAAAATACAAACAAATAGAAGGAGCACCCATGGGATCACCCCTCTGACCTGTCATTGCCAACCTCTACATGGAACGCTTTGAAACCCAAGCACTAGAAAAATCTGATCACAAACCCAAACTCTGGCTCAGATCGTGAGCGACACCTTCATAATCTGGCCACACAGGAAAGAAAAACTTGACAACTTCCTCACACACCTCAATAGCCTACACCCCAAAATACAGTTCACCATGGAAACAGAAGTTAACAACCAACTTCCCTTCCTAGATGTTTTAGTCTACAGGAAACCCAATGGCTCCCTAGGACACACCATCTACCAGAAGAAAACACACACAAACCGCTATCTGCACGCACTCTCACACCACCACCCAGCACAGATCAACTCCGTAGCCAAGACACTCATCTCTAGAACAAAACGCTTAGCTGACAAACAACACCTAAAAACCGAATTACACACTCTCACTAACGTACTAACATCCAATGGATTCCAGAGAAATAAGATTACCAAACTAATCCAAAAAGAACCCCCCACTAAAATCCAAGACAGAGAACAAGAAAACGGCACAGCCCTCCTCCCATATATAAAAGGCACCACAGACAGAATCAGCAAGATCCTCCACAAACATAACATCAAGACAGCATTCTGCACAAACCAAAAAATATCCACCATCCTAGGATACCCCAAAGACAAAATTGAGTTAGAAAATCAAGGAGTATATGAAATCCCATGCACCGCCTGCCCCACCACATACATTGGACAAACCAACAGAAGAATAAGTGCACGCATTGAAGAACACAAGAACTCAGTCAAAAAAGAGGAACCAACTTCTTCCCTGGTCCAACACCTTAAAGCCACAGGACATGATATTGACTTTAAAAAGACCAGAACTATCGCCAAAACTGAACACTTTAACAACAGAATAATCAGAGAAGCCATCGAGATAGAAAAACGCCCACACAGCATGAACAAACGAGATGATACCTCCCGCCTACCAGCCCTTTGGAAACCCACCCTTATTGACAAACGAGTCCCTAACACGAGGAATGACACCAGACCCACACTCACGAGGTCCACACAGGATGTCACCACCACACATCCACCCAGAAAGCAGACCCAAACCCACACTGATCATGAAGCACGACCAAGGACCAGAAGCCAGACCGCAGCTGCAACATTAGCCATTTCAAACCCCTCCAATCCATACATGCAGCAGACTGACACCCACTATGCAGATGTAGCACGACCACGAACACGAAGCCAAACAACAGCAATGCAGCTCACCAGCTCAAATCCCCCTGCTACTCAGACTAATCTGAGCACAACCAAGCCCCCACCCAAACAGGACACCCCCATCCAATCAGAGCACAAAAAAACCCCCATCCAATCAGAGCACAGCCAAGCTCCCACCCAATCAGTTCAAATCCCCACTAGCAGTTAAAAAGGAAGAAACAGCTGCAATCACACATTGCTCCCAGAAGCACGAAGCTGAAGCCTGAAGATGACGAATGAGACTTTGTCGAAACGTCGCCAAGACACTTCCAATTTTACGCGGGAGAAAACCCGAATAACCAAAGACCTACATATATATATATATATATCAAAGCAGCAAAACTACTCAGTTAAAATATAATCTCAGGCATTATTTAAGTATTTTCATTTCTTCCCGTACTCTTGTTTACTGTACTACTGATTTTAAATAGGAAAAATTACGTTGACATATCATGCCATGAATATAGAAGGGAAAGAAGGCATTTTAGAGATTGAGATGATATCTGTATTCTGACGAGATGGTAAGCAAGGCTAGACCCTTATTTTGTTTTACATCCTTACGAATAATTGAAAAGGAGTTTGCAAGGGTTTTCTTAAATGGCCAGCCAACTTAATCCAAATTCTGGCCACCCTTATAACCATATCCTTATAACCCAAGGATAAAAATAATATATAAAACAAAGGTGTAAGCCAATGCCAACACGGATGTTGGGAATGGCAAGAGGCTGTGAAGTGATGGAGAGTGAGCATTGCAGAATACAAAGAAGTAATATATACAGGAGGCCACCAAAGATGGATATGGGTCTTAAAAGTTGTTTCCTTAAATCTTTGTCCTCTGCCTATACAGAATAATAAAGGATAATAGCGAAGGCAACAGCCTACACAATCAAGCCCTTCAGACTCTTCAGGAGCGGTTACATGAAGCGGAATCTACTCTTAGGCGGGAACAAGACAACTACAAGCAGATGCAGGTTAGATGGCAGACCTGGGGAATGCTGTTTAATTTTTTTTCACCAATTGAAGAACTGTGTCTCAGTAACAGAGACAGAGACACTTCAGATTTATTAAATCAGCGTTGTTTCTGACCAGATTCCCAAGGCCCACCATCCAGAGCCAAGTTCGTATTTTATGTGCTTGGAATGAAAGCTCAGTTATCTTTCAATACATTCATTGCCCGAGTCACAATCTACTTCAAAGGTATCCACTCCTGTGCAAATTTGCTAAAGGTAAAGGTAAAGATTCCCCTCGCACATACGTGCTAGTCGTTGCCGACTCTAGGGGGCTTTGCTCATCTCCGTTTCAAAGCCGAAGAGCCAGCGCTGTCAGAAGATGTCTCCGTGGTCATGTGGCCGGCATAACTAAACGCCAAAGGCACACAGAACACTGTTACCTTCCCACCAAAGGTGGTCCCTATTTTTTCTACCTGCATTTTTTACATGCTTTTGAACTGCTAGGTTAGCAGAAGCTGGGACAAGTAACGGGCGCTCACCCCATTACATGGCACTAGGGATTCAACCTTTCAATCGACAAGCTCAGCATCTTAGCCATTGAGCCACTACGTCCCTAAGCATCAGATTAGATTTAAAATGCAATGCGTTGTTACTGTCAAAACGCTTGGCTAGTCATATCACCCAGAAGGCTGCCTTTCTGTCAACTGCTCAACTAGCTTTGTGCAATGCAGAAATTTTGCTGAATTTAAGTGAGGCTTGGATTGAGAGTTTTTAGGGCCTTCTCTTTTCTCACATAAAGGGAGATAACCAAACCCTCTCTTCCAATCCATGCATTTGGTGCCTGGAGGGGGGAAAAGGGGGCTCTCACTTCCCATCTCTGCCCTATGCTTTTCTATTTAATTGGCCCAAAGATCAATTCCTGCTGCACCTCCAAGGGGGCTGTTTGCAGACTAAGAACATGCCTGTAAACCAGGACAGACCAAATGTATGCAGACCCAAAGCAAAATCTCAGCTATGTTTTGATAGTCATAAATTTTGATTTTGGTAGTCTTGACTAATATTTATTTTCAAATTGTTGGAACAATTAAAACCATGGTTTTATAAGTGTCATAAAGGTTATCCTGGGAAAGGAACAAAATTCATTTGTACCCTCATATATTCAGGATGTATCTGCTGTGGAAAATGAGAATTGAGCCTACTTATCCCATTCTTCATATCGGGATCGTCGTGTACACACACGCACACACAAGAAGGCCTTCTATTGAGATACCTGGATTTTAATTCCCAAAATTTCCAACCGGTTATTGCTATAGAACTCTGAAAGTCGACAGCCACTTGTTTAGATTGGAAAAGGCTGCTCCATGTGGGTGGATGGTAGTCCAGCAAGCTAGCAGACTTCAAACAGTATGTCTTAATCTGCTGTATCAATATGAAATGTTAAACATCAATATTAAGTAAGGGTCAGTCTGGGCAATCTGTTTTCCTCCCTTTCCCTGTGCATCCATTCACATCCATTTAGGCTTATAAGCTATTTCAACTACAGGTGACCCTTAAGTGGCATACAAGGACAGTAAGCGAGAAAAATTAAAGCAATAAATAATAACAGTAGCACTTAGACTTATATACCGCTTCACATTGCTTTACAACTCTCTCTAGGCGGTTTTACAGAGTCAGCATATTGCCCCCAACAATCTGGCTCCTCAATTTACGCACCTCGGAAGGAGGGAAAGTTGAGTCAACCTTGAACTGGTGAGACTTGAACTGCTGACAGCCGGCAGAAGTAGCCTGCAGTACTGCATTCTAACCACTGCCGGCACCATGGCTCCAGGGGTGGGTTTCTACCAATTTGCCCCAGTTTGGGCAAACGGGTAGTGGTGGCAGCGGGAGGCTTTGCCCACCTTCCCGGACATCATCATGGAGACTCTGCGCATGCACAGAGGTTCTGCGCATGCACAGAAGCGCCACCCGCAAGTGCTCCTGGTTCCAAACTGGTAGCGAAGGTAAGTGGAGCCCACTACTGCACGGCTCTTATAAACACAGCAAACATAAAACACAGTGAATAGCTAATAATAAACTAATTATTAAATTTCTGGGTTCTATCATATCGCAAGATCTGAAATGGACACCTAACATCAAAAACATCATTAAAAAAGGACAACAAAGAATGTTCTTTCTGCGCCAACTCAGTAAGCTCAAACTGCCCAAGGAGCTGCTGATTCAGTTCTACAGAGGAATTATTGAGTCTGTCATTTTTCATCTTCATAACTGTCTGGTTCGGTTCTGCAGCCCAACAAGACAGACACAGACTTCAGAGGATAATTAGAACTGCAGAAAAAATAATTGCTACCAACCTGCCTTCCATTGAGGACCTGTATACTGCACGAATCAAGAAGAGGGCCGTGAAAATATTTACAGATCCCTCACATCCTGGACATAAACTGTTTCAACTCCTACCCTCAAAACGACGCTATAGAGCACTGCACACCAGAACAACTAGACACAAGAACAGTTTTTTCCCGAAGGCCATCACTCTGCTAAACAAATAATTCCCTCAACACTGTCAGACTATTTACTGAATCTGCACTACTATTAATCGTTTCATAGTTCCCATCACCAATCTCTTTCCACTTATGACTGTATGACTATAACTTATTGCTGGCAATCCTTATGATTTATATTGATATATTGATCATCAATTGTGTTGTAAATGTTGTACCTTGATGAACGTATCTTTTCTTTTATGTATACTGAGAGCATATGCACCAAGACAAATTCCTTGTGTGTCCAATCACACTTGGCCAATAAAAAATTCTATTCTATTCTAATAATAACTGATAATAAAATCAGACTCCTGTGGCATTCCACAATAGAAAGCCTTAGGGATTAACTTATCTATCCACTCCCCAAAAGAAGGAAAAGAATCACACCCAAATGTACTTCCTTCAGTCCTCAGAGATGGTCCAGAAGGAAGCCGTGATTGATGGTATCAAAAGCAACTGAGACATCAACTAGGACTACGAGAGCCATACTGGTTCATCTTAACCCTGCTCCACAACATCTATGTTAGATCTAGAATTCTATGATCAGCACTACCATCTTATCTTATTGGGTTATTAATTGGCAGATTGCCATAAAATATTTTTGCATGTATGCATACACTGGCAGTTGTTTATTTATATCCCGCCTTTATTATGGCATTTTTTTTATAGCTCTAGGGCAACGACATACCTTATATTCCTTTTCCCCCCTATTTTCCCCACAACAACCTTGTGAGGTGGATTGGGTTGAGAGAAAGGACTGGCCCAAAGATCAACCAGCTGGCTTTCATCACCAAAGTTGGACTAGAACTCACCGTCTCCTGATTTCTAGCCTGGTGTCTTAACCACCAGTCCAAACTGTTCTCTTGATTATTATGTTTGTTTATCTAGAATAAATTAAAATAACAAATAGATTTATTTATTACTTTTGTACTAAAACCAAACCAAACTTGCTCCATCAGAATGAATTTGCAACTCGCCTGAGTAAAATGGAAGCTGAACGTCAGAACTTGGCTGAAGCCGTAACTGCATCCGAGAGGAAATATGTGGAAGAGAAGCGGAAATCAGAGGAATTTCAACAGCAAATTAAAGTGGCCAAAGCTAGTTTGGAGTCCGCTAAGCAAGAGTTGGTGGACTACAAGCAGAAAGCCACACGCATTCTCCAGGTAACTCTCACCATAGTAATCCAGGTCAACAGTGTCCTCCTGACATTGCTAAACAAACAAATGGGGCAGGCTGTCCTACAACCCGAGTAACAAACAGATGCAATTTGTTAATAAAATGATAAAATATAAAACAGTTGTTAGTTAGGTTGTATTTTAGCATATTTTGAAAGAACTAAAAAATATTAATGGAAACCACTCATCACTGAAAAAAATCCTTGGTAAGGAAGTTTTGCGTTTGATATAGTTTTATATTCAGTTTGAAAAGTTTCAATAGAATTTTTATTAAATAATGTTTTCCAGCAACTTGATGTTGTGTAGTTTTGCTCACATTTGCCATAAATTTTTGAGACAGGGATTCTGTGTCCCAGTCAAATGGGGGTTCAACTCCAATTCCCATCAATTTTATCCCCCACAAGCAGTAGTAGTGAGTGATGAGAAATTAAAATTCCAATTACTTCTAGAGGTCCATAAATTCCTCAACTTGAGATTTAGGCGATTACTAAAGTTAGATATGGAGACTTAGATATGTTCCAAAGCAAAATATTGATGCTGAGCACAAATAGGGTTACATTACTATATTTACATTCTGCCTTTTGGTTACAGTTAACAAACTAAGGATTGTAATGCAATTTCACTTATCCTTAATTTTGTCTTTGCATCTCAGTCTAAGGAAAAGTTAATAAACAGTCTGAAAGAAGGCTCCGGTATTGAAGGTCTGGATAGTCAAACAGCAAGCATTATGGAGTTAGAGGAACTCAGGCATGAACGGGACACGCAAAAGGAAGAAGTACAGAAGCTATGGGGCCAAATGCAACAATTGAGAATTGAACTGCAGGATATGGAAGCACAGCAGATAAGTGAAGCTGAGTCCACAAGAGAACAAATTCAAGATTTGCAGGATCAAATTGCAACACACAAAACAGCCAAACAAGAAGTAGAGGCTGAACTAGAGAGGCAGAAACAGGTAAATGTTGGGAAGAGTTGAAATGGCTTGCTGAGTGGTATTTCAGGAAGTATTGATATATTTGGGGACTTAAATACGGGGAAGATATATATTGGAATTACATAACTAAAAGAAAAGCCATATGCGTGTAATGATGGGTATCAACCAGAGGTGGGTTTCAGCAGGTTCTGACCAGTTCTGGAGAACCCGTAGCGGAAATTTTGAATAGTTCGGAGAACTGGTAGTAAAAATTCTGACTGGCCCCATCCCCATCTATTCTCTGCCTCCCAATTCCCAGCTGATTGGGAGGAATTGGGGATTTTTGCAGTAACCTTCCCCTGGAGTGGGGTGGGAATGGAGATTTTACAGTATCCTTCCCCTGGAGTGGGGTGGGAATGGAGATTTTACAGTATCCTTTCCCTGCCACGCCCACCAAGCCATGCCACACCCACCAAGCCACACCCACAGAACCAGTAGTAAAAATTTTTGAAACCCACCACTGGTATCAACATTGGTAGTATTCTTATTGACCAAAAACTGGATGATGGACCATATGTACCCTTCCTTATGTGCATCCTTTGACCCTCAAATGTGGGGGTTTTTTTAGTGCAGGATAAATACACCTCTTAGCCCAAAAGGGATTATTTCTAAAGCAGGGCTTTATTTTTTTTAAAGGAAAGTATAAATAACCTCCTGGCTTAAGGAGGAGACAGATATAGGATTCTGTTTTAAGTGACAAATTTTCTTAGCATCCGTACAATTTAGAAAGTCAACAGTTAAGGTAAAAGTTCTGTCAAGTCAACTTCAGTGTTGGTGACTTAGATTCATCAGTGCAGGTTTTTTTATACCAGTATAGAAATGGTTTGCCTTTTTTAAAAAAAATTGTCCAGTCTCGACTAGTGTTTTTCAGACATGAGAAGTTTATGATGTGCAGATTTTAACTCCTGTTGTTCTCCAGCCAGCATTCATTCAACTCCCAATTCTGGGAGTTGAAATCCAGACATGTTAAAAGACACTAAGTTTGAAAAAAAACATAGCTATAGATGGTAGCTCTTGGTTTCTCTGCTAGTCCAACCACAATTCCCCTTTGGGATCAGTAAAGGCCAGCAGGATTTGTCACCCCCTATGACAGTATAATAGCCTACAAATGTATGAATCTTCTTCTAAAGTTGAAATTTCAAAACATCTGTAGCCATATGCTCAATAAATGAAAACATCTATATAGTTAGAAACTTACTTGTGAGCAAGCAAAATTGTTTATGCAGCTATTTTTATATTTTGTGTTTAGCAGTATTGCCTGATTCTGAACACAATTTTGTCTACATCTTTTTGAAACAAACTTGTATCTAACTCAATAGCTGACTGGATTTAAGAGCAATTCTTACTCAAGTATTTCTTTGGGTTCACCAAAAGAATTTTGCAAATGCCTAGTTAAAAGTTGCCCCCAGGCATCCTTGTATCCAGTCAGCTCAGGATAGTGTGCAGATTAGAAATGAGTTATCATTGTTTTATTAAGGATTGTGTTATGGAACTCCTAATGCACAAAACTGCTTATTTGGGCAAACTAGATCACAATTTTTTCACTTGGGTGCAGGTAGTGAAAAATTAGCTGACAAAACTGATCTCTAGAAATAGTCACAACAATTGGATTTCCATACAAATGTCTGCAAGTTCTATTTGATTGAAAATAGGTCTCTTCTTGTACTCAGTGGTTTTATTGTTATTGTGAACAGTTGCTGTAGATGAAACCAAGGTGTTTAATTTGCTTTTCCTGATTATTTATCTTAAAGGATTACCTGTTTCACAAGAAATTCCATATTAATTGGACAGGGTCGAACTAAACTAATGAAAAAGCAAAAGATCCATGCTTGCTTTCAAAAGATAATATTAATTCTGTATCTTGAAGCCATATGGTGGTGTTTTATTATAGCTCTTCATGTTTAACTCATTTTTTTGTTCCGGGATAAAAATACTTTGAAATGAGCTGAATCTCACCTGTTTTGTTTGTTATAAGCACTAGATCTAATTCCCTCAAGTATTCTTGTTTTATTCATCTAGTGGAGCTAAGTAACACTTTGGATAAATGATACAAGAATGAATATATTCATGCTGAAACTGTGCTAAAATTAAGATCAAGAGAGGTTTGAGACAAAAACAACATTCTGTCTCTGAGGAAACTCCTTGCTTATTTTATAGGTTTGTAGGAAGAAGCTGAATTGTAGTACCTGGTCTATAAAAACCATCAAGGTTGCAATATTTTTACCCAGTCCTAAGCATTAATGTCATATGGGATTGTTCTTTGTGTACTGTAGATTTGCCATTACTCTTCCTTAAATCTTAGCTTTTTGCAATTATTCAGGTTGTGTTTCTAATTTTTGAAAGAATGATATACTAAAAGAGTAGCTTTTTTTCCCTCCTCCCATGGTTATGTAGAAACAGCTTTGCAGTAAGTAGATAGGGGTTCTGCTCATTCAGATGCACTAGGTTTTTGTTCATTTTACACATGTAATTACTTTATGTCCCCCATTCTATTCTGGAAAAGCAAACAAGACAAAAAAATCTGTTTCTGGCCTATCTAAATAGAAGTGCTGTCTGTTAAAGTAGTTGAGAATGTGGTTTTACATTACATTACAGCATCCACCATTAGTCATTGGCTGGGATGAAGGAAGTTGCAGTTCAATATCGGCACTTCTCTTATCCCTTTGTTAAGTCAAAGCCGCTATAGCATACAGTCTCATCCCTGGAATTCAGGAATTATAACCATGTGTTGTGCTGGTTGTTAAGTATGAGCATGCCCCATTTAATGGCCTTTTTGTAGCGGTTGTTAAATGAATCAGCATAGTTTTTAAATGAACCCATCGTATCCGTTTTCCTGGAAGGCAGAAATAAATGCTGCTTTCCAGCAAAAAAACATTGTAAGTCGCAACTATATGACCGTGGGATGCTGCAAAGACAGTAGCAATAAATGCAGGCCGGTTGCTGAGCATCCAAAAGGCAGCCACGTGACTGCAGGGGGACACCATCAGAACTCCAAATCCGGATTGTAAGTAGCCCTAGGGAGATCTGTCATAAATTCAAAAGATTGTTAATCAACCAATTGTAAGTCGAGGACTACTTATACAATACTGAATGTTTCTTTATTGTCACAGAGATCACTAGTCATATAACACCTTTATGAAAGAAATACAGGTAGTCCTCAATTTAGAACAGTTCATTGAGTGACCATTTAGAGTTACAACAACATTGAAAAAAGGGGGTTGTTTTTCCCAGGACCATTGCAGCATCCCCATGGTCACATGATCAAAATTCAGATGCTTGGCAACTGACTCATGATGGCTGCAGTGTCCCTGGATCATGGCATGATCATGGGATCATCTTTTGTGACCTTCTTCCAAGCAAAGTCAATGGGGAAGTCAAATTCACTTAACAACTGTGTTACTACCTTAAGAACTGCAGTGATTCACTTAACAATTGTTGCAAGAAAGGTCAAAAAATGGAGCCAAATTCACTTAAGAACTGTCTTGCTTAGCAACAGAAATTGTGGGTTCCATTGTGATCCTAAATCGAGGACTACCTATAGAAACAAAGTCAAGGAATATCTATAAACGGTCACCTTTTTACATTTCAAATAAATGTTGAAACTACTCCCCACTAGTAATAACGCTTTTTGCAATTAGTTGCCTGTGTCTAGGAATTTCTAACTGTTCATTATGGTCATAATATAGTGTTTCACTGCCTGGGCAATGCCTTTTCAACTGCAGAAAAGAAAGCAAGTTTCTAGTTGTAACCACAAATAGGTCACAGTAGTACCATCATGTTTTACTTTTATTGTGACATTTTATATATTAATTGCTGCTGGACATGCTTATTTTCCAGGAATTACGCTATACTGAGGAAGAACTGTACAGGACAAAGAATTCTCTGCAAAGCCGAATAACAGATAGAGAGGAGGAGATTCAGAAACTAAGAAATCAGGTAATGGATTAGCTTAACAATTTTGCAGTCAACATACATTTCTGAACAACCGAAATTTTGAACCGTGCCTCTGTAACATCGCACCAGCTAACCTTGAAGTGAAATTGGCTCAACTATTGGATTTCTTTTAAATGATTACATTTATCTTTTCTTAATAAAAATAATTAAAAAGAAAAATCTTAAAATAAGGGGTACAAACGCAGTCAAAGGGCAATCACTTCATTTCAAAGTTATGCTGTCTCAGGGAGATCATTCTTTGGAGGCAAAGCTAAATATGTCCAACATTTGGAATTATGCTTTTAGAATTGACAAAGATTTAAGAAAAAAAATAAATGTGTCCATTTCTCTTTCTTCTGCTAAGCCTGACCTCTCATATTTAGGATGGTGGTGGAAATGCTGGGTGGAGCCTCCTGTGTGGAATCTGCTCACCGTTACGCAGTCCCGTGCCACTTCTTTGTGCCAAAAATGGAAGGGTGATGGAATGAGACCTGTCAAATTCTGCTGCCTAATAGGCAATTTGTGCCTATTTGGTAGCAAGTCCTGATCCTTCCCCCACTCCCAGGTTTTCCAAGGGAAAGAATGCTGTGCTTTGTGCTTTACTATAAAGCAGGGGTCCTCAAACTTTTTAAATAGGGGGCCAATTCATGGTTCCTCAGACTGGCGGGGGGGTGGGGGGAGAGGGGTCACAGGGGAAGGGGTGTGGCCCACTTGACGTTGCTCGTGGAGAGGGTGGCTGTGCGTTTGGGTGGGGTTAGGGTTAGGCTGCAACGCTCAGCTCAGAACGGAGATGTGGCGGGGGCGGGGGCTGCAAGACAGGAGCCTGTCTTCAGTCCAGGCAAGGGATTGCAGCCTCAGGGGCTCTGTCTGAAGGAGTTGATCAGTTGGCAGTGCCTCGAAAGTACTCTGGAGCTGCTGCCTCACACGGCAGGGCAAGGCTCAGCTCTCCCTGCTGAGCAGCCCCAGTAAAGGAGGCGCATTATTGGGGGTCTCTACCACTGGCAGCTCTTGCCTTCCAAAGGAGGCAAAGCGGCCAGCTAGAAAGGCTGAGTAGAGGTGGTAAAACATGCCCAGGCCCAGCAGGCAAAAACCGGCCTCCGTAAGTGGGGAAAGTTCGAGTTGGGGGGTGAGGCACGCGATCCTGGCTGGGCTTGGGCAGCCATAGCGCTGATGGGGATTGAGCTTTCCCCGCTCGCGGTGGCTGCCTTTTGCCTGCTGGGAATGGGCGTGCTTTTAATAACTCTATTCATGAGGGGAACGTGCTCCACGCGCGGGCCAAGGGCGAGACTGCCGAGGGGCCCAAGGAGATGACCAGCGACGATCTGCTCTCCAATCGCAAGCCAAAAGAGATGGGACAGAGGAGGCAGCAGCTACCCCAGACCCTCCTCACCTTGTCTTTGGCCGCAGCAGCAGCAGTAGCCAAAGGCAGAGGCACAGGGGAGAAGCATGTGGTCTGGCCTGCTGGAAGCACCGGGCAGCCACCTGCCCTGTCCCAGCCACATGGGATGGAGCAGGCACATCTGGTGGTCCACATCAGGTGCCTCCCCCACCACTCTGCCTGCTGTCGGTGCCAGTGCTGCCTCGCTCTGGAACTGCTGAGCGGGAGAAGGATGGGCAGCCAAGCAGCGGCAGCAGTGGGGGGGGGGGGAAGCAGGTGGAGAGGGCGACTGTTGCGGCGTCCACTCCCTAGCTTGCTCGCATCTCGCCAGCCCTGCTTCGCCAACAGGCACTTGCCAGCTTGCAGGAAGCCTCTTTCGGGCCAAGCCAGGAACTCCAGGACCGCTGTGGCTGCTTGCCCACTTGGAATGCACTGATTGATCCCCACCCTGAGTCCAGGGACAGATGGACGGAAGAAGCCCGAGCTAACAAACGGAGGTGGAGAGTTTTCCCCTCCTGGGGCCTCCGTGCATCCCACATTTGGCCTCCTCACCCCCCAGTAGCACGCTGCAGCCCAAAATCGGGCTTGTTTTTGGCCTCCCAGGGTGTCCACGTGCACCTTTTTTAATCTCCCCTGCCTCCAGTAGCTCTCTGCAGTCCAAAAACAGGCTTGTTTTTGGCCTCCAGTAGCACTCTGCCAGAGAAAAATGTTCGCCTTATCTTCCAATTCCAGCCCGTGGGGCTCGTGACTGTAATTCCTGCGTTCAACCGAAGGGGGGGAGGCTGGCGGTGGGACGACGATGGAGGCAGGACAGCCTGGTGGTCCTGTGCAAGCTGGATTAATGGCTTCAATGGGCCGTATCTGGCCCGCGAGCAGTGGTTTGAGGACCCTTGCTATAAAGCAAGAGCGTAGAATAAAATGCAAGTAAAGGAATTTCATTCAGTCTGCACTAGTTCCAGTGAAGGTGCTTACTCATTTCCACTTCCAATGGTACTTTGTTCACTCCACAGCTAACGAACAAAACACTGAGCAGCAGTAGCCAAACAGAGTTAGAAAATCGGCTGCATCAATTGACAGAGACACTAATTCAGAAACAAACCATGCTGGAGAATCTCAGCACAGAAAAAAATGCTTTAGTCTATCAGCTGGAACGACTGGAGCAGCAGCTGAAGACTGTCCAGGGAGCTTCAGCAAATGGCTCCTCCATTAATATGGCAGGAATTGACAACAGCGAAGGTAAAATGAGGAATGAACTTTTTTACTGTGAGATAATGTATATCCTGATAGATTGGAAAACTTAACACAGTGTTTCTCAACCTTGACAAGTTTAAGATGGATGGACTTCACCTCCCAGAATTCCCCAGCCAGCTGTGCTGGGAAATTCTGGGAGTTGAAGTCCACCCATCTTAAACTTGCCAAGGTTGAGAAACACTGGCTTAACACATTAATGTTGATGTTCCTGCCATGACACCAATCAACCTTTCTCCATTCCATTCCTTTATTCATAGTTTCCATTATTTTTTTCTTTCAACAGCCTCTGAGCTTCTCAGTCTTTGCATGTTTTCCCTTCTGCCTTCCCAATATCTTCTGATGTTTTTTCATCTAGTATCTTCCTCGCGTGCATATAGATGAGCCATTTTGTTACATAAGAAGAGCCGCCCAGAATCAAATAAAATGAAACAAAATAAGCAGTGAATTTCACATCTGAAGACCTGCGAAATAGAGATAGTAATGGGCTCCATGTTACAATGAAAAATTACAGTTTATCTCAAAAACGGGCCTCAGTGGCTCAGGCTGCTAATGCAGTCTGTTATTAACAGCAGCTGCCTGCAATTACTGCAGGTTCTAGTCCCACCAGGCCCAAGGTTGACTCAGCCTTCCATCCTTTATAAGGTAGGTAAAATGAGGACCCAGATTGTTGGGGGCAATAAGTAGACTTTGTATATAAATATACAAATAGAATGAAGACTATTGCTAACATAGTGTAAGCCGCCCTGAGTCTTCGGAGAAGGGCGGGATATAAATGCAAATTTTTAAAAAAATGGCTTCATTTTATAGTACTGAGAGAGTTTTCCCAAAAGATTTTTGCTATGACATGATTCTTAATAGGCCACTGTAATTCTGATAATAGTTTTGCAACCTGTGTTCTGCAGTAAGGATATTTACAGACGTAGATTGCCTGACCTGTGGAGTATTTCAATAAAATAAAATTGAAATGAATGCAAAATCCTCAAAGATTCATATAAAGTCCTTTTAAATATGTTTGAAATTTCTATTCTGTCAAAGCGGTCATGATAAAATGCAAAACATTATAAAATCACACATCTAATTTGGTCTGCTTCTACTTTGCTTTCTTATAATATCGTCATACCTTATGTAATGAATATTTATTGTAGTTTATGAATCCTTTTTACGCTGCTAATTGCTTTTTAAATTATTATTATTCCTCCAGGCACTCGCATGCGAAATGTTCCTGTCCTTTTTGGGGATCTCGATGTGAATGCAGCAGGAATGTATGGCAAGGTTCGCAAAGCTGCAAGTACTATAGACCAGTTCAGGTGAGGAGAAGGCAGAGAATAGAAAGATAGCTTGGAAGAAGCAATTAAGTCCATGGAGAAGATCTTTGAAAGAAATCTTGATATTGCAATGGATATCTTGATTAAAATGTTGAACTGGGTCCTGTGAAAAATCTGAATTATTGGGATGTTTGGAAAATGACTTATCAATAAAACTTGCAATGTAATTATGTCTTTATGCAAATCTCTGGTGCCACATATATGCTAGGGTATTTTCTAATATTTTTATTGTAATTGTTTACAGCATTCGACTTGGAATCTTTCTGCGTCGATATCCTATTGCAAGGGTATTTGTAATCATTTACATGGTGAGTCTGCTTAATATAGTCATAATGCAAAATATGCAATTTTCATTATATACTATTTCATCTTGACCTGATATGCAATGGATGAAATGTACAAAACAGGTCAAGTATAGTTAATTGTAACCATTCGCTATAAATCTAAGTAACATGAAAGCCAGCTGGGCGACTTTGGCCGTAGCATCCTCTTCTCAGTCCCACCCACCTTACAGGGTGGTTGTTGTGGGAGAAAGAGGAGGAGGAAGGTGTGCTGGATACATTTGCTCCCTTGAGTTATTTCTACAAATGAGGGTGAGATAAAAAATAAATAAGAACTTACACCATTTACTTCTTGTCATTGTGCAGCAGGAATGAACTAATGCAAGTTTGAAATCTTTTAAAGAAGATTTTGTCTTTTTATATGTCACTATCATATTTCAAGCAATAAAGTCTTTAAAATTCTGTAGCTCATTATCTCAAAAGTGCTTTTTCAAGAAGACGTTTTGCTTCTCATCCAAGAAGCTTCTTCAGTTCTGAACTGAATAAGCAAAATATCAACAACAAAAAACAAGAAAGTCCAGTTGCCTTTTGAAAAAGCACCTTCGGGACAACCAGGATGTGGATGACTGAGAATCTCCATAGACACCATAGCTCATTATTTTCAAAGTGTAACCAATGGCAGTCATGGTTACGGTAGCTATTGAGTCTTGCTTGTGAAAGAGCAATGCAGACAGCCTTCTCCTTATGAGCTATATTACATTCCACAAGGCTTTTTCATTCAATTGTGGAAAATATGCACAATACAATTTTTACCTTACCCACTACACAAGGGAAAAACACTGTAAACTAAACCCCACAAAATCAGAAAACAGACAGGCGAGGTCAGTGTCCAGGGGCCTCTCAATGCATGATAGTGCTGCCAAGTGTACATATGCGGCACACTGTAAATTCACGCTTTTCTGCTTTCTTCTGCCTTCCGAAACATTCTGGGTTGGCGTTTCAGACAGGTTTGTTTGTATGAGTTGAATGTTTGTAACTCGAAAGTTCAGAAGTAGATGACTTCTATTCAGGGTAGTTTCAGCACATAGGATGTGTGGGTCAACTGGATCTCCATGTGAGTGCTTTTCTATAGCAGGGATCTCCAACCTTGGTCCCTTTAAGACTTGTGGACTTCAACTCCCAGAGTCCCTCAGCCAGCAAAGCTGGCTGAGGAGCTCTGGGAGTTAAAGTCCACAAGTCTTAAAGGAACCAAGGTTGGAGACCCCAGTTCTATAAGACAGCACAGCAGGAAATAGGGCACGACAATGAAGGCAGCAGGCAGCATTTGGGATAATGATAATGATCCAATACAACCTGCGAAGGTTGTAGAGAGTGCTGTGGCATGGCAGCTACCTCAGTACCTGGATGAAGCCATCTATCTAGACCCGTTCCAGTCCAGTTTCTGACCCGGATACAGCACGGAGACAGCTTTGGTCGCGTTGGTGGATGATCTCTGGAGGGCCAGAGACAGGGGTTATTCCTCTGCCCTGGTCTTATTAGACCTCTCAGCGGCTTTCGATACCATCGACCATGGTATCCTGCTGCACCGGTTGGAGGGATTGGGAGTGGGAGACACCGTTTATCGGTGGTTCTCCTCCTATCTCTCCGACCGGTCGCAGACGGTGTTGACAGGGGGGCAGAGGTCGACCGCGAGACACCTCACTTGTGGGGTGCCACAGGGGTCGATTCTCTCACCCCTCCTGTTCAACATCTATATGAAGCCGTTGGGTGAGATCATCAGTGGCTTTGGGGTGAGATATCAACTGTACGCTGATGATACTCAGTGTACTTTTCCACCCCGGGCCACCCCAACGAAGCTGTCGAAGTGTTGTCCCGGTGTTTGGAAGCCGTACGGGTCTGGATGGGGAGGAACAGGCTCAAGCTCAATCCCTCCAAGACGGAGTGGCTGTGGATGCCGGCACCCCGATACTTGGGGCGAGTTATTGGCCCCAAAGGAGGGAGTGCGCAACTTGGGTGTTCTCCTGGATGCACGGCTGTCGTTTGAAGATCATTTGGCGGCCGTCTCCAGGAGAGCCTTTCACCAGGTTTCGCCAGTTGCGCCCCTTCCTTGATCGGGATGCCCTATGCACAGTCACTCACGCTCTTGTTACCTCCCGCCTGGATTATTGCAATGCTCTCTACATGGGGCTCCCCTTGAGATGCACTCGGAGGCTTCAGTTGGTCCAGAATGCAGCTGCGCGGGTGATAGAGGGAGTCACACGTAGCTCCCATGTGACACCTCTCCTGCGCAGACTGCACTGGCTTCCTGTTGCCTTTCGGGTGCATTTCAAGGTTTTGGTAACCACCTTTAAAGCGCTCCATGGCTTGGGACCTGGGTACTTACGGGACCGCCTTCTGTTACCTCATGCCTCCCACCGACCCGTACGCTCGCACAGAGAGGGCCTTCTCAGGGTGCCGTCCGCCAGACAATGCCGGCTGGCGGCCCCCAGAGGAAGATCCTTCTCTGTGGGGGCCCCCACTCTTTGGAACGAACTCCCCCCTGGTTTACGCCAAATACCTGACCTTCGGACTTTTCGCCGCGAACTGAAAACATATCTGTTCGTGCGGGGCTTTCTTAAATTGTTTAGTTTTAATTTCTAAACTTCTCTTTGGTTTTAATTGGGGTTTTTTAGATTCTTAATAATTTTAAATTCGGCCACATTGTATAATAAGTTTTTTAACTGTATTTTAACTGTATATTGCTTTTTTTTTATTCTGGCTGTACACCGCCCTGAGTCCTTCGGGAG